>NC_068457.1:27242867-27254073 GCF_023373465.1 Oncorhynchus keta
CAGGATTATTTTCCTTCTGTAGCAAACTGGCTGAAATGAAGGTCCTACATCTGAATAAGGCAGGTATGAGGCAGGTACAGGTATGAGGCAGGTATAGGTATGAGGCAGGTACAGGTATGAGGCAGGTACTGGTATGAGGCAGGTATGAGGCAGGTACACCAAGTCACTTGGCTCTGTCATAACCTCACATGGTCTCTCCTATCATTGCTATGCAGACGACACACAATTAATCTTCTCCTTTCCCCCTTCTGATGACCAGGTGGCGAATCGCATCTCTGCATGTCTGGCAGACATATCAGTGTGGATGACGGATCACCACCTCAAGCTGAACCTCAGCAAGACGGAGCTCCTCTTCCTCCCGGGGAAGGACTGCCCGTTCCATGATCTCGCCATCACGGTTGACAACTCCATTGTGTCCTCCTCCCAGAGCGCTAAGAACCTTGGCGTGATCCTGGACAACACCCTGACGTTCTCAACTAACATCAAGGCGGTGTCCCGTTCCTGTAGGTTCATGCTCTACAACATCCGCAGAGTACGACCCTGCCTCACACAGGAAGCGGCGCAGGTCTAATCCAGGCACTTGTCATCTCCCGTCTTGATTACTGCAACTCGCTGTTGGCTGGGCTCCCTGCCTGTGCCATTAAACCCCTACAACTCATCCAGAACGCCGCAGCCCGTCTGGTGTTCAACCTTCCCAAGTTCTCTCACGTCACCCCGCTCCTCCGCTCTCTCCACTGGCTTCCAGTTGAAGCTCGCATCCGCTACAAGACCATGGTGCTTGCCTACGGAGCTGTGAGGGAACGGCACCTCAGTACCTCCAGGCTCTGATCAGGCCCTACACCCAAACAAGGGCACTGCGTTCATCCACCTCTGGCCTGCTCGCCTCCCTACCACTGAGGAAGTACAGTTCCGCTCAGCCCAGTCAAAACTGTTCGCTGCTCTGGCCCCCAATGGTGGAACAAACTCCCTCACGACGCCAGGACAGCGGAGTCAATCACCACCTCCGGAGACACCTGAAACCCCACCTCTTCAAGGAATCACCTAGGATAGGGTAAGGGTAAGTAATCCTTCCCCCCCCAACAAGATTTAGATGCAAGTGGCTGTTCCACTGGTTGTCATAAGGTGTATGCACCATCTTTGTAAGTCGCTTCTGATAAAGATGTCTGCTAAATGACTTAAATGTAATGTAAATGTACAGGTATGAGGCAGGTACTGGTATGAGGCAGGTACAGGTATGAGGCAGGTATGAGGCAGGTACAGGTATGAGGCAGGCACTGGTATGAGGCAGGCACAGGCATGAGGCAGGCATGAGGCAGGTACAGGCATGAGGCAGGCACTGGCATGAGGCAGGCAACTGGTACGAGGCTAGGCACTGGTATGAGGCAGGTATAGGTATGAGGCAGGTACAGGTACGATAGGTACAGGTATGAGGCAGGTACTGGTATGAGGCAATATACAGGTATGAGGCAGGTACAGGTATGAGGCAGACACAGGTATGAGGCAGGTACTGGTATGAAGCAGGTACAGGTATGAGGCAGGTACAGGTATGAGGCAGGTACAGGTATGAGGCAGGTACAGGTATGAGGCAGGTACAGGTAGGAGGCAGGTACAGGTATGAGGCAGGTACTGGTATGAGGCAGGTACAGGTATGAGGCAGGTACAGGTATGAGGCAGGTACAGGTATGAGGCAGGTACTGGTATGAGGCAGGTACAGGTATGAGGCAGGTACTGGTATGAGGCAGGTACTGGTATGAGGCAGGTACAGGTATGAGGCAGGTACAGGTATGAGGCAGGTACTGGTATGAGGCAGGTACAGGTATGAGGCAGGTACAGGTATGAGGCAGGTACTGGTATGAGGCAGGTACAGGTATGAGGCAGGTATGAGGCAGGTACAGGTATGAGGCAGGTACTGGTATGAGGCAGGTACAGGTATGAGGCAGGTACAGGTTTGAGGCAAGTACAGGTATGAGGCAGGTACAGGTATGAGGCAGGTACAGGTATGAGGCAGGTACAGGTATGAGACAGGTATGAGGCAGGTATGATGTAGGAAATTACAGGTATGAGGCAGGTACAGGTATGAGGCAGGTACAGGTATGAGGCAGGTACAGGTATGACAGTAGCTCACCTGAGGAGGATGACCAGGTCTGCATCACCAGACAGCCTGGCAAGCATCAGAGGCCTTCATTACGGATCAACTGCACCTTCTCCCTGTGGTGGAGAACAACAGAATGATCCTTAACCACTCCTTGGAGGTATAGTGAGTGAGTTGACAACAGTAGTGAATTTAGTAGTGAGGGTTTGAGGGACCGTTCTAGTGAAGTGAGGGAGGGAGGGTGGAAGGAGGGAGGGGGAGGGGGAGGAAGGAGGGAGGAGGGAGGGGCAAGGAGGGGGGTCGGAGGGGGAGGGGCGGAGGAAGGAGGGGGAGGTAGGAGGGAGGAGGAGGCGGGTGGAGGAGGGAGGAGGAGGGGGAGGTAGGAGGGAAAAAGGGTGGAGGAAGAGGCTGCTGACCTGAGCCAGTGGTTCCTGATAAACCTCTGTCTGTCTCTCCTGCAGGATCTCAAAGATATTGGGTTGTCGAAGAAACGCCACAATCTTGTCGTTGTAAGCTGAAGAGAAAGAGTCGAGGACAGAATGAGCTATGTGTGTTTGTGTGTGTGTGTGTGTGTGTGTGTGTGTGTGTGTGTGTGTGTGTGTGTGTGTGTGTGTGTGTGTGTGTGTGTGTGTGTGTCCACTCACCCACTGGCACTACATCTTGGTACTGGGTGCGGCTGACCGGGGTGAAGGTGCTGGATGGGCGGGGCATTACAGGGGGTCCTCCTCCAGAACGACGAGGGTGGTCACCCACCTGGAGCACAGAGAGGTGGTTGAGTTGACTGACGAGTGCGTGTGTGTGTGGCTCACCATGTCTTGTGTGTGTGTGTGTGTGTGTATGTGTGTCTCACAATGATTTATGTGTGTTTGTGTGTCTCACCATGATGTGTGTGTGTGTGTGTCTCACCATGATGTGTGTGTGTGTGTGTCTCACCATGATGTGTGTGTGTGTGTGTCTCACCATGATGTGTGTGTGTGTGTCTCTCACCATGATGTGTGTGTGTGTGTCTCACCATGATGTGTGTGTGTGTGTCTCACCATGATGTGTGTGTGTGTGTGTGTCTCACCATGATGTGTGTGTGTCTCACCATGATGTGTGTGTGTGTGTCTCACCATGATGTGTGTGTGTGTGTGTCTCACCATGATGTGTGTGTGTGTGTCTCACCATGATGTGTGTGTGTGTGTCGCTCACCATGATGTGTGTGTGTGTCTCACCATGATGTGTGTGTGTCTCACCATGATGTGTGTGTGTGTCTCACCATGATGTGTGTGTGTGTGTGTCTCACCATGATGTGTGTGTGTGTGTCTCACCATGATGAGTGTGTGTGTCTCACCATGATGTGTGTGTCTCACCATGATGTGTGTGTGTTTGTCTCACCATGATGTGTGTGTCTCACCATGTGTTGTGGGCTGACTTCGCCAGCGCTGTGGCTGCGTTGTCTGGTCAGGTGCTGGCGGTGGGCCAGGAGGCTGCTGGGACGTGTGCTGCTCTGAAGAGGGAGCCGAGGGTCGATGAACGTAGTGGCCCGGCAGTTGTGGTCCACAAAGAAAGGCTGTAGAGTCAGACAGAATGAGAAGAGGTTAGTGTCTGTCTGTCTGTCTGTCTGTCTGTCTGTCTGTCTGTCTGTCTGTCTGTCTGTCTGTCTGTCTGTCTGTCTGTACCTTGCCAGTGTGGTCGTGCTTCAGCTCCCAGCCACGGGGCAGCTCCAGCTGTTTGTTGGAGAACATGTTGAGGAAAACCACCAGGTCTCTGTTGTGCTGGTAGCGCTCATAGTGATGCGTGTCCCGACGCACCTTACTGATCATGTGTTTCAGGCAGGTGTTACCTGTAAACATGCGGTAGGCACTCTGGGGAGAGAACAAGAGAAGAGGAGAGTGGGAGAGGAAGGGAGAGAAGGTGCAGAGAGGAGAGAAGGGGAGAGAATTGTAGAGGGGGAGGAGGGTGGGGAAAGAGAGGAGAGGGAGAAGAAGGTGGAAGAGGAGAGGAGAGAAGGGAGAGGATTGTAGAGGAGGAGGGTGGGAGAAGAGAGGAGAGGAAGGTGCGTGAGCAGAGGAGAGAAGGGGGAGAGGATTGTAGAGAGGAGGAGGGTGGGAGAAGAGAGAAGAGGGAGAATAAAGGTGGGAGAGAGGAGGAGAGAAGAGAGGATTGTAGAGGAGGAGGTGGGAGAACATATAAAGGGAGAAGAGGTGGGAGAGGAGAGGAGATGGGAGGATTAGGAGAGGAGATTGGATATTATTATTTAGAGAGGAGATGAAGGGAGAGTTATGGGGGAGAGGGTGAGAAAGAAGATAGGAAGGTCGAGAAACAGAAGGAGAGAAGGAGAGAGGATATGTAGAGAGGAGGAGGGTGGGAGAAGAGAGAAGAGGGGAGAAGAAGTTGGGAGAGGAGAGAAGGAGAGGATTATGTAGAGGGGAGAGGGTGGGAGAAGAGAGAAGAGGGAGAAGAAGGTGGGAGAGGAGAGGAGATGGGAGGAGGGGGGAGAGGAGAGAATAGGAGGGTGGGAGAGGAGAGGAGGGTGGGAGAGAGAAGAGGAGAGAAGAGGGAGAGGGAGGGGATGAGGATGAGGAGAGAGAGGAAGGAGAGGAAGAGAAGGGGATGATGGACAAGCAGGGGAAGGTGGGAGAAGAGAGGGAGAGGAAGGTGCGAGCAGAGGAGATGATGGGGAGGAAGAGGATTGAAGGGGAGGAGGGTGGGAGAAGAGAGAGAGAAGAGGGGAGAAGAAGGTGGGACAAACAGGAGATGGGAGGAGGAGGAGAGGAGAATAGGAGATTTAGTGGGAGAGAGGAGGGTGGGGAGAAGAGGAGAAGAGGGGAGAGGGGAGGAGAGAAGAGGATAGGAGGGTGGGAAAACAGAGATTTATTTAGAGGGGGAGGGAGGGGAGAGAACAGGATAGGAGTGGGAGAGAGGAGAGGAGAGGAGAGGGATATTTATTAGAGGAGATTTAGAGAGAGGAGATTTAGAGATTTACATGGAGATTATTTATTACTTAGGAGACAGGAGATAGGAGAGGAGAGGAAGGAGAAGGAGAGGAAGGAGAAGGAAGGAGAGGGAGAACAGGAGGAGGGAGAAGAGGATAGGAGGGTGGGAGAGGAGGGAGGATGGAATATTTAGAGAAGAGGGGGAAGGGAGGGGGAGGAGGGTGGAGTGGAGAGAAGAGGGAGAAACAAGTTAGGATAGGATTTTGGGAGTGGAGTGGAGGGGAGGAGTGGAGAGGAAGAGGAAGAGGAGAGAAGAGGAGAGAAAAGGAGAGGACGTGGAGGAGAAGGGAGGGAGCACAGTGGGAGAGTTGAGTAGAGTAGAGAAGAGGAGAGGAAGAGGAAGAGGAGAGAAGGGTAGTATTGTAAAAGTGATGAATGACTGATGTGACAGTGTGAGGTAAATATAGCTACAGTACTGTAATAGTAGAAATATAGGTCATAGAAATGAACTGATCGAGCAGTAAGGGGGGATCTAGGTGTGTGTGTGTGTGTGTGTGTGTGTGTGTGTGAGAAACATACAGGGTTGGAATGCAGCAAGGTGAAGAAGTCAGGGCTGGTCAGGAACTTAGCGCTGGGAGACTGGAGGAGCAGACTGAGACGAGAACGAGAACTATCTGGAGTCACCACACCATCACGACGATACTCTGACAACACACACACAGACACACACACACACACACACAACAAGTTAATAACCAAACAATTTCATTTTGAAAAGCTTTAACAAGAGCCGGGTTTAGTTTTAGTAGAAACCATCCTAAACAAGCAGAATACTGGCTAGTGAAAGTTTACAGGCCTATTGTCAAGTTTTAGTTGACTACAGCGACCAGAATGCACTGCAAGCCTGGCTACCTGGGATAGTATGGTGGTCAGTGTCGTCGGTGGGCACCTCGGGCGGAGCTGTCAGCTCCTCTGCTGTTCTCTCATTGGTCATCGTCCTGCGTATACTCTGATACCTGAAGACAAAAGCAATGGCACTAAACTGTAACACAAACTCTATAGAAGAGAGTGGTGAGTGTGTGTGTGTGTGTGCGTGTGTGTGTGTGTGTGTGTGTGTGTGTGTGTGTGTGTGTGTGTGTGTGTGTGTGTGTGTGAGTGTGTGTGTGTGTGTCTGCCTGTGTGTGTGTGTTCTGCAGTGTGAGTGTGTGTGTGAGTGTGTGTGTTCTGCATGTGTGTGTGTGTGTGTGTGTCTGCCTGTGTGTGTGTGTGTTCTGCATGTGTGTGTGGCTAGATACATGATAGGTGTGTGTGCTGGTTGTAACCTGCGGTTGAGCTGTTCCATCTGCTGTATGCTGTTGGACCTCTGGAGGAGCTGCGGTGCTGGAGGCGCGGTGGGTCTCTGCCAGGTGGTGGTGCGGTTCACATGGTCCACATAGAACACACGACTGTGACTGTCTATACGGGCCTCCCAGTCTGAAACACATAGAACACACGACTGTGACTGTCTATACGGGCCTCCCAGTCTAAAACACATAGAACACACGACTGTGACTGTCTATACGGGCCTCCCAGTCTGAAACACATAGAACACACGACTGTGACTGTCTATACAGGCCTCCCAGTCTAAAACACATAGAACACACAACTGTGACTGTCTATACGGGCCTCCCAGTCTAAAACACATAGAACACACGACTGTGACTGTCTATACGGGCCTCCCAGTCTAAAACACACAGAACACACCACTGTGACTGTCTATACGGGCCTCCCAGTCTAAAACACATAGAACACACGACTGTGACTGTCTATACACAGGCCTCCCAGTCTAAAACACATAGAACACACGACTGTGACTGTCTATACCGGGCCTCCCAGTCTAAAACACACAGAACACACGACTGTGACTGTCTATACGGGCCTCCCAGTCTAAAACACACAGAACACACGACTGTGACTGTCTATACGGGCCTCCCAGTCTAAAACACATAGAACACACGACTGTGACTGTCTATACGGCCTCCCAGTCTAAAACACATAGAACACACGACTGTGACTGTCTATACGGCCTCCCAGTCTAAAACACATAGAACACACGACTGTGACTGTCTATACGGCCTCCCAGTCTAAAACACATAGAACACACGACTGTGACTGTCTATACGGCCTCCCAGTCTAAAACACATAGAACACATGACTGTGACTGTCTATACGGGCCTCCCAGTCTAAAACACACATAGAACACACGACTGTGACTGTCTATACGGGCCTCCCAGTCTAAAACACATAGAACACACGACTGTGACTGTCTATACGGGCCTCCCAGTCTAAAACACATAGAACACACGACTGTGACTGTCTATACGGGCCTCCCAGTCTAAAACACACAGAACACACGACTGTGACTGTCTATACGGGCCTCCCAGTCTAAAACACATAGAACACACGACTGTGACTGTCTATACGGGCCTCCCAGTCTAAAACACATAGAACACACGACTGTGACTGTCTATACGGGCCTCCCAGTCAGCAAGGCAAATATATCATATGCACTGAGTGGACAAAACATTAGGAACACCTGCTCTTTCCATGACAGACTGACCAAGTGAATCCAGGTTGAAGTTATGATCCCTTATTGATGTCACTTGTTAAATCCACTTCAATCAGTGTAGATGAAGAGGAGGAGACAGGTTAAAGAAGGATGTTTAAGTCTTGAGACAATTAGAACATGGATTGTGTGTGTGTGTCATTCAGAGACTATAAACAGGGTATGGTAGTAGGTGCCAGTCGCATTGGTTTGAATGTGTCCAGAACGCTGCTGGGTTTTTCACGCTCAACAGATTCCCATGTGTATCAAAATGGTCCCCCACCCAAAGGACATCCAGACAACTTGATACAACTGTGGGAAGCATTGGAGTCATCATGGGCCAGCATCTCTGTGGAACGCTTTCCACACCTTGTAGAGTCCAGGCCCCGACACAGTGAGGCTGTTCTGAGGGGTAAAGGGGTTGCAACTCAAACATCATGAAGGTGTTCCTAATGTTTTGTACACTCAGTGTATATGACACACACTGCAATAAGTCAACCACTAATTCTAATATTATTACTAATTGTATCAATTCTACCATGTCAGATTATGAGTCGGTCAACTGACATGATCAGGATTTCAATCTTTCTCTTCCTCCCTCAGCAACACTACTCACTGGGAGGAAGTGGCTCATCTACTCTCTGGTAGCGACCCATGTCGTGACGGACAGAGGGCAGGGAGCGGACGGACTGGTGACCGTTGACTTGACCTGTGGCCCCTGAAGAAGATGAGGAGAGGGGAAGAAATTAAAACATACTGTGGCCCCTGGACAAGATGAGGAGAGGAGAAGACATTTAAACACACTGTGGCCCCTGGGCAAGATGAGGAGAGAGGAAGACATTTAAACACACTGTGGCCCCTGGACAAGATGAGGAGAGAGGAAGACATTAAAACACACTGTGGCCCCTGAGGAGAGAGGAAAGACATTAAAACAAGATGAGGAGAGAGGAAGACATTTAAACACACTGTGGCCCCTGGACAAGATGAGAAGAGAGGAAGACATTTAAACAGACTCTGGCCCCTGGACAAGATGAGAAGAGAGGAAGACATTTAAACAGACTGTGGCCCCTGGACAAGATGAGAAGAGAGGAAGACATTTAAACACACTGTGGCCCCTGGACAAGATGAGGAGAGAGGAAGACATTAAAACACACTGTGGCCCCTGGACAAGATGAGGAGAGAGGAAGACATTAAAACACACTGTGGCCCCTGGACAAGATGAGGAGAGAGGAAGACATTAAAACACACTGTGGCCCCTGGACAAGATGAGGAGAGAGGAAGACATTAAAACACACCGTGGCCCCTGGACAAGATGAGGAGAGAGGAAGACATTAAAACACACTGTGGCCCCTGGACAAGATGAGAAGAGAGGAAGACATTAAAACACACTGTGGCCCCTGGACAAGATGAGAAGAGAGGAAGACATTTAAACACACTGTGGCCCCTGAAGAAGATGAGAAGAGAGGAAGACATTTAAACAGACTGTGGCCCCTGGACAAGATGAGAAGAGAGGAAGACATTTAAACAGACTCTGGCCCCTGGACAAGATGAGAAGAGAGGAAGACATTTAAACAGACTGTGGCCCCTGGACAAGATGAGAAGAGAGGAAGACATTTAAACAGACTGTGGCCCCTGGACAAGATGAGAAGAGAGGAAGACATTTAAACACACTGTGGCCCCTGAAGAAGATGAGAAGAGAGGAAGACATTTAAACAGACTGTGGCCCCTGGACAAGATGAGAAGAGAGGAAGACATTTAAACAGACTGTGGCCCCTGGACAAGATGAGGAGAGAGGAAGACATTTAAACACACTGTGGCCCCTGAAGAAGATGAGGACAGAGGAAGACATTTAAACACACTGTGGCCCCTGGGCAAGATGAGGAGAGAGGAAGACATTTAAACACACTGTGGCCCCTGAAGAAGATGAGAAGAGAGGAAGACATTAAAACAGACTGTGGCCCCTGGACAAGATGAGAAGAGAGGAAGACATTTAAACAGACTGTGGCCCCTGGACAAGATGAGAAGAGAGGAAGACATTTAAAGGACATCCTAGGATAGGATAAGTAATCCTTCTCACCCCCCTTTTAAGATTTAGATGCACTATTGTAAAGTGACTGTTCCACTGGATGTCATAAGGTGAATGCACCAATTTGTAAGTCGCTCTGGATAAGAGCGTCTGCTAAATGACTTAAATGTAAATGTAAACAGACTGTGGCCCCTGGACAAGATGAGAAGAGAGGAAGACATTTAAACAGACTGTGGCCCCTGGACAAGATGATAAGAGAGGAAGACATTAAAACACACTGTGGCCCCTGGACAGAATACAGATTAAACACACGAGTGCACACTCACACTCAAACACACATTAAAACCTCACTGTGTCATCCAAACCAGAGGGAAAAACCGACATAATCTGACAACAATCAACGTTAATAAACATCAAGTGAATTATACTGGGTTTTTTTCACGTTTTTTAATCCTTTTGTTCTTGTTCTTTCTTTTTAGAGGATTTAAGGAGCTTTTCATGTTTCTTTCCTCGTCCTGAACCGGGTCAATCCCTCCGTGGTACTGTACTGTATGACCATGGAGCAGAAACATCACTCTGGACAAAATGTCACAGAAGATATTATAGATGCACATCAGCCTCTATGGAAGGACCATGAACAAGTGTAGACACAAATTACTTCTTTAAAATTTGTGACAGGCACACAGAAAAGTCACACAGTTTTTACAACACATTTTGTGTGTCTGACACACATTATGTTATACCCCCCCACCCATCCTCCCCAACCAACCTCCCCACCCATCCTCCCCAACCAACCTCCCCACCCAACCTCCCCAACCCAACCTCCCCACCCATCCTCCCCCAACCAACCTCCCCACCCATCCTCCCCAATCAACCTCCCCACCCATCCTCCCAACCAACCTCCCACCCAACCTCCCAACCAACCTCCCACCCAACCTCCCCACCCATCCTCCCCAACCAACCTCCCACCCATCCTCCCCAACCAACCTCCCACCCATCCTCCCCAACCAACCTCCCCACCCATCCTCCCCAACCAACCTCCCACCATCCCCCACCCATCCTCCCCCACCCATCCTCCCCACCCATCCTCCCCAACCAACCTCCTCCCCATCCTCACCCATCCTCCCCAACCAACCTCCCCAACCAATCTGGCAGCCAGCCTCCCCCACCCGTCCTACAACCAGCCTCCCCAGCCAACCTCCCACCCATCCTCCCACCCTCCCACCCATCCTCCCAACCAGCCTCCCCAACCAACCTCCCCAACCAACCTCCCCACCATCCTCTAGCCAACCTCCCCACCATCCTCCCCAACCCAACCTCCCACCCATCCTCACCAACCAACCTCCCCCACCCATCCTCCCCAACCAACCTCCCCACCCATCCTCCCCCAACCTCCCCTCATCCTCCCCAAACAACCTCCCCAACCAACCTCCCCACCCAACCTCCCACCCATCATCCCCAACCAACCTCCCACCCAACCTTCCCAACCAACCTCCCACCCACCCATCCTCCCCAACCAACCTCCCCAACCAACCTCCCCACCCAACCTCCCCACCCAACCTCCCCACCCATCTCCCCAACCAACC
>NC_068457.1:27254173-27265795 GCF_023373465.1 Oncorhynchus keta
GAGGATGGAGAGAGAGGAGGATGATGGAATGAGTGAGAGAGAGGAGGATGGAGGATGGAGGGTTAGAGAGAGGAGGATGGAGGATGGAGGAGAGAGGAGGGATGGAGGATGGAGGGTTAGAGGAGGAGGATGGAGGATGGAGAATGAGAGAGTGGAGGAGGAGAGAGAGGAGGATGGAGGATGGAGGAGATGAGAGAGAGAGGAGGATGGAGGATGGAGGATGGAGAGAGAGGAGGATGGAATGAGGGAGAGATGAGAGAGGAGGATGGAGGATGGAGGGTGGAGAGAGAGGAGGATGGAGGATGGAGAGATGGAGGATGAGGATGGAGGGGAGAGAGAGGAGGATGGAGGGGGATGGAGGAGAGGAGGATGAGGATGGAGAGAGGATGAGAGATGGAGGAATAGGAGGATGGAGGATGGAGAGAGTAGGAGGATGGAGGATGGAGGAGAGAGAGGATGAGATGAGAGGGATAGAGAGAAGGAGGATGGAGAGATGGATGGAGATGAGAGATGAGAGGATGGAGGATGGAGGAGAGGAGGATGGAGGGGATGGAGGAGATAGAGAGAGGAGGATGGAGGATGGAGGAGAGAGGATGAGGATAGAGAGGAGAGAGAGATAGAGGATGGAGGGATGAGAGAGATGGAGGATGAGGATGGAGGATGGAGAGAGAGGAGGATGGATGATGGAGAGAGATGAGAGAGAGGAGGATGGAGGATGGAGGAGATGGAGAGAGGAGAAGGATGGGAGGATGGAGGGGAGAGAGAGGAGGATGGAGGATGGAGGAGGAGAGAGAGAGAGAGGATGAGAGGATGAGAGGAGAGGAGGATGAGATGGAGGAGAGAGAGAGGAGGATGGAGTGATGGAGAGTGGAAAGAGCTGGAGGATGGAGAGATGGAGGAGGATAGAGAGAGGAGGATGGAGAGGATGGAGGAGAGAGAGGAGGATGGAGGATGGAGTAGAGGAGAGGAGAGAGAGGAGGATGGGAGGATGGAGGAGAGGAGGATGAGAGGATGGAGGGATAGAGAGAGGAGGATGGAGGATGGAGGGGGAGAGGATGGAGGATAGAGGATGGAGAGGGATAGAGGTGAGGATGGAGGATGGAGGGATGGAGAGAGGAGGATGGAGGATGAGGGAGAGAGAGGAGGATGGGAGGATGGAGTAGAGGAGAGAGAGATGAGGAGGATGGAGGATGGAGGATGAGGAGGATAGAGTGATGGAGGGGTTAGAGAAAGGAGGATGGAGGATGGAGGGATAGGAGGATGAGTGATGGAGGAGAGGAGGATGGAGTGATGGAGGAGGAGGAGGATGGAGGGATGGATGGGGTTAGAGAGAGGAGGATGGAGAGGATGGAGGAGAAGAGGATGAGGAGGATGGAGGAGAGAGAGAGGAGGATGAGGATGGAGGGGATAGAGAGAGGAGGAGAGATGGAGGATGGAGGGATAGAGAGGAGGGATGGAGGATGGAGGATGAGAGAGGATGAGAGGATGAGGGAGAGAGAGGAGGATGGAGGATGGAGGAGGATGGAGGATGAGGATGGAGGGATAGAGGATGGAGGATGGAGGATGGAGGGATGGAGAGATGGAGGAGTGGAGGATGGAGGAGAGGGAGGGATGGAGGATGGAGGAGAGGAAGGATGAGGATGGGAGGGATAGAGAGAGGAGGATGGAGGATGGAGAGGGAGAGAGAGAGAGATGGAGGGATGGAGGGATCGAGAGAAGGAAGGATGGAGGATGGAGGAGTAGAGAGATAGGATGGAGGGAGTTAGAGAGATGGAGGATGGAGAGATGGAGAGAGAGAGAGATGAGAGAGAGAGAGAATGGAGGATGGAGGAGATGAGAGAGAGGAGGATGGAAGGATGAAGGGATGGAGAGAGAGAGGATGGAGGATGGAGGAGAGAGGATAGAGGATGGAGGGATGAGAGAGAGGAGGATGGAGGATGGAGGGGGATGAGAGAGCGAGGATGGAGGATGGGAGAGAGAGGAGGATGAGGATGGAGAGGAGAGAGAGAGGAGGATGGAGGATGGAGGGAGAGGGAGGATGAGTGATGAAGAGAGAGAGAGGAGGATGGAGAGGGATGGAGGGGGAGAGAGAGGAGGATGAGAGGATGGAGGAGAGAGAGGATGGAGGGATGGAGAGGGAGAGAGAGGAGGACTGGAGGATGGAGGAGAGGGGAGGAGAGGATGGAGAGAGGAGAGAGAGGAGGGATGGGAGGATGGAGAGAGGGAGAGAGAGGATAGAGAGGAAGAGAGGAGAGAGAGGAGGATGGGAGGATGAAGGAGATGAGAGAGGGAGGATGGGAGGATGGGAGGAGAGGAAGGATGAGGATGGAGGAGAGGAGAGAGAGGAGGAGGGAGGATGGAGGAGAGGAGGATGGAGTGAGATGGAGGAGAGGAGAGAGAGGAGGATGGGAGGATGGAGGGGGAGAGAGAGGGAGGATGGAGGATGGGAGAGGTTAGAGAGAGGAGGATGGGAGGATGGAGGAGAGGAGGATGAGGATGGAGGGGTTAGAGAGAGGAGGATGGAGGATGGAGGAGAGAGGATGAGAGAGAGGAGGATGGAGTGGAGGAGGAGATGAGAGAGGAGGAGGATGGGAGAGATGGAGGGAGGAGAGAGGAGGATGGAGGATGGGAGGAGATGAGAGGAGAGGAGGATGGAGGATGGAGGGAGGAGAGAGGATAGGAGGATGGAGGAGGGAGGAGGATGGAGAGAGGAGAGATGGAGGATGGAGGGAGGAGAGAGGAGGAGGATGGAGGATGGAGAGAGAGGAGGATGAGGGATGGAGGAGAGGGAGAGAGGAGGATGGAGGATGGAGGGAGAGAGGAGGAGGATGGAGGATGGAGAGATGGAGGATGAGGATGGAGGGTAGAGAGAGAGGAGGATGGAGGATGGAGGAGATGAGAGAGGAGGATGGAGGATGGAGGAGGTAGGGAGGGAGGAGGATGGAGGATGGAGGATGGATGAGAGAGAGAGGAGGGATGGAGGATGGAGGAGGGAGAGAGAGAGGAGGATGGAGGTGGAGGGAGGAGGATGGAGGGAGAGAGGAGGATGGAGTGATGGAGGAGAGGAGGATAGGGATGGAGATGGTGAGGAGGGGATGGGATGGATGGGATGGAGAGGGAGGATGAGGGATGGAGGAGAGGAGAGAGAGGAGGATGGGAGGATGGAGGAGAGGAGGATGAGTGATGGAGGAGAGGAGAGAGAGGAGGATGGGATGGATGGAGGGGGAGAGAGAGGGAGGATGGAGGATGGGAGGGGTTAGAGAGAGAGGATGGAGGATGGAGGAGAGGAGGATGAGGATGGAGGGGTTAGAGAGAGGAGGATGGAGGATGGAGGAGATGAGAGAGAGGAGGATGGAGTGATGGAGGAGATGAGAGAGAGGAGGATGGAGGATGGAGGGGGAGAGAGGAGGGATGGAGGGAGGGAGGGAGGGATGGAGGAGATGAGAGAGGATGGAGGGAGGAGGAGGTGGGAGGGAGGAGGAGTGGAGGGGGAGAAAGAGGAGGAGGATGGAGGAGGAGAGGAGGGAGGATGAGGAGGGAGGAGGATGGAGGAGGAGAGGGAGGTAGGAGGAGGGAGGGATGGAGGGAGGGAGGAGGGAGGGAGGGATGGAGGGAGAGGGAGAGGGAGAGGAGGGAGGAGGGATGGAGGGGGAGAGAGGTAGGGGGGATGGAGGATGGAGGGAGAGGAGGATGAGTGATGGGAGGGGTTAGGGAGGGAGGATGGCTGGGAGGGGGAGGGAGGATGAGAGAGGAGGGAGGCAGACCCATGGAGAGAGATGAGAGTACACACTGGACAAAATGAGGTGGAAACTGAGCTGCACTTCCTAACCTGGAGTATATGACCATATTAGGACAGATTTCCTTCAGATTACACAGACCCACAAAGAATTCAGATGAAAACAAGGATGGAATTTTGATAAACTCCCATATCTACTGATGAAATGGAGGGGTGTGCATCAGAGCAGCAGGAGGATGGACAAGAAAGAAGCAACTAGTGAAGAACAACACCATTGTAAAGAGAGGACTCCATGGGATGTTTATTTATTTTCATTAACTAGGCAGGATTGGAGGATGGATATAGACATAATAGTGACATTTAAAAGGGGGAGATACTTTAGAACTGGAGTGAGTGTAATGTTTACTGGGGAGATTTCACTTTTGTTTATTATCTACTTCATGGAGGGGTTACAAGAGGAGGATGGATGCCATGGAGGAGAGCAGAGACAGGGAGAATGGAGGGGTTAGAGAAGCAAGGAAATGGAAGCAAGGAAATGTGAGTTGTTATGCCCATGCTGAAGAAAATGTCTTAATCTTTCCCAGAGGTGTGTGAGTGAGAGAGAGGTGGAGGATGTGACGAACACATGCTGGGGAAAAGAGTGCTTCACGCAAGAGGAGACTGGAGGAATTGCCTTTTCAGGAGATGACAGCTCTGAGAGCTCTCCGCAGGTCTGGACAAGCCAGGGGGAGAGAGGGGCAGAGGGTCCTGATGGTTTACTGAGGGGAGTGAGATACTGTAGAGAAAGGAGGAGTGGCATGAGGGAGGAGATGAGAGAGAATGTGGTGTATTCATGGGAGGACAGTAATGGAGGGGAGAGAGAGGGAGGATGGAGTGAGTGGAGGACTAGGAGATGCTTGTGTGAAAGATGGAGGGGGCTAGAGAGAGAGGAGGATATGAGAACATGTGGAGTGGGAGAGAGAGGATGATGGAGTGTGTGAGGGAGAGAGAGAGTGAGTGTGTGTGGAGTTTGTGTGTGAGAGGAGGATGAGTGTGTGTGTGTGTGTGTGTGTGTGTGAGAGAGAGATTCTCAGGATCCTGGACACCTCCGGGCTCAGGGGCCAGCCTGAGAGGAGCCATGGGAGGATGGAGGAGATGGAGACACAGAGACAACTTGCCATGGACAAAAGCCTCAGGGAGGACAACAACTAGGTGAAGTATAGCTTAGCCATTCACCAGCCAGTATTTGGAACAACTGATGGAGAGGAGAGAGAGGAGGATGGCGCGCTGGAGGGGAGAGAGAGGAGCCTGGAACCTCGGGAGGAGAGGAGGATGAGTGATCAGCCCCTAACCTCGGAGGACGGAGCGCTGGAACCTCAGCTCCCCAGGATGCTCCCCATGGAGAGGGAGAGAGAGGAGGATGGAGGGATGGAGAGGAGAGAGAGGATAGAGAGGAAGAGAGGAGAGAGAGGAGGATGGGTGGGCTCCCTAACCTCAGCTCCCTAAGGAGATGAGAGAGGAGCGCTCCCTATGGCGCTCCCTAGGAGAGGAATGAGTGATGGAGGAGAGGAGAGAGAGGTGAGCTCCCTATGCGCTCCCTAGAGCCTCCCTATGCGCTTCCCTAGGAGAGGAGAGAGAGGAGGATGGAGTGGATGGGAGGGGAGAGAGGCTCCCTAATGGAACCTGGCTCCTAACCTCGGTTAGACCTCGAGGGGAGGATGGAGCCTCCCTAACCATTCGTCCAAAAATGAAGGGCCCTTCAAAAACACAAACTTATGTCATTATTTTGATGGAGTGGCTCTTCAGGGAAAGAAAAGAGAGGAGGATGGGGAGGGATGGAGGAGATGAGGGAGAGGGAGGGATGGGAGAGGAGGGGGAGGGAGAGGGAGGGATGGAGGGATGGAGGGATGGATGAGAGGGAGGAGAGGAGGGATGGGGAGGGAGGGAGGTAGGAGGGGGAGATGGAGGAGAGAGGAGGATGGAGTGAGGGGAGGAGATGAGGAGAGAGGGAGGATGGAGGAGGAGGGGGAGAGAGAGGAGGAGGATGGGATAGATGGATGGAGGGAGGAGGATGGGGGGAGGGATGGACGGATGGAGGAGAGGAGAGGAGGGAGGAGGGAGGACGGATGGAGGGGGAGAGAGAGGAGGATGGAGAGTGATGGAGGAGAGGAGGATGAGGGATGGAGGGGTTAGAGAGAGGGGAGGCGGAGGGAGGGAGGGATGGAGGAGAGGAGGAGGAGGATGGACGGAAGGAGGAGAGAGGAGGAGGAGATGGAGAGGAGGATGGAGGATGGAGGAGAGGAGAGAGAGGAGGATGGGTGGATGGAGAGGAGGATGGGATGGAGGGAGGGGAGGAGAGGTGGAGGAGGAGGGAGATGGAGGAGGGAGGAGGATGAGGGAGGAGGAGGATGGAGTGATGGAGGAGAGGAGGGAGGAGGAGGAGGGAGGGAGGAGGTGGAGGGATAGGAGAGGAGGGAGGATGGAGGGTGGAGGGATGGATGAGAGAGGGGAGGGTTAGGAGAGAGGGAGGATGGGAGGATGGAGGGGAGAGAGGAGGATGGAGTGATGGAGGAGAGAAGAGGATGAGGATGGAGGGAGGATGAGAGAGAGGAGGATGGAGTGATGGAGGGGAGAGAGAGGAGGAGGATGATGGAGAGGAGGGATGAGTGATGGAGAGGAGAGAGGAGGATGGAGTGATGGAGGAGAGAGCAGGAGGATGAGTGATGGAGGAGGGATGGAGGAGTGGAGGGTTAGAGGGAGGAGGGAGAGGATGGAGGAGGAGGATGAGGGAGAGGAGATGAGGATGGAGGATGGGAGGAGATGAGAGAGAGGAGGATGGAGTGATGGAGGGGGAGGAGGATGAGTGAGGAGGGAGATGGGGAGGATGGGTGATGGATGAGTGATGGAGGGTTAGGAGGAGGATGGAGTGATGGATGGTGATGGAGGGTTAGAGAGAGGAGGATGGAATGAGGGAGGAGATGAGAGAGAGGAGGATGGAATGAGGGAGGAGATGAGAGAGGAGGAGAGATGGAGTGATGGAGGGGGAGAGAGGGAGGATGGAGTGATGGAGGAGGAGGTGGAGGGTTAGAGAGAGGAGGATGATGGAGGGGGAGAGAGGAGGAGAGGAGGATGAGATGATGGAGGGGTTAGGGGAGAGGATGATGGAGTGATGGAGGGATGAGAGAGATGAGGATGGAGTGGATGGAGGAGAGGAGGATGAATGAGGAGGGGGAGAGAGAGGAGGATGGAATGAGGGAGGGGGAGAGAGAGAGGATGAGGATGGGAGGGATGGGGAGGATGATGAGGAGAGAGAGGAGGATGGAATGAGGGAGGAGGATGAGTGATGGAGGAGGTTGAGAGAGGGATGATGAGTGATGGAGGAGAGGAGGATGAGGTGATGGAGGGAGAGTAGTGATGGAGGGGAGAACAGGGAGGGGAGAGAGGGAGAGGAGGATGGAGGATGGGAGGAGATGAGAGAGAGAGGAGGATGGAATGAGGGAGGAGATGAGAGGAAGAGATAGGGATGGAGGAGAGATGACGATGGAGGGGAGGGGAGAGAAAGGAGGATGGGAGGATGGAGGAGAGGAGATGGGAGGATTTAGAGGGAGAGATGAGAGGAGGATGGAATGAGGGAGGGAGATGAGAGAGGAGGATGGAGGATGGGAGACAGAGAAAAGGATGACGATGGAGGGGGAGATGAGATGGAGGATGGAGATGAGGAGAGAATGGAGATGACGGAGAGATGAGAGATGAGGATGGAGTATGGAGGAGATGAGATGGAGAGAGGAGGATGGAGAGCCAGGGAGAGAGAGAGAGAGAGATGAGTGATGGAGGAGATGAGAGAGATGGAATGAGGAGGAGATGAAAGGGAGGATGGGTGATGGAGGGGAGAAAGGAGGATGGGTGATGGAGGGGGAGGGATGAGATGAGGAGGATGGGACTCATGGAATGAGGGAGGAGATGAGAGAGAGGAGGATGGAGTGATGGAGGGGGAGAGAGAGGAGGATGGGAGTGATGGAGGGGGAGAGAGAGGAGGATGGAGTGATGGAGGAGAGGAGGGTTAGTGATGGAGGAGAGAGAGAGGGATGGAGTGATGGAGGAGATGAGAGAGGAGGATGGAGTGATGGAGGGGAGAGAGAGGAGGATGGAGTGATGGAGGAGAGGAGGATGAGTGATGGAGGGAAGAGAGGGAGGATGGAGGATGGAGGGGAGAGAGAGAGGAGGATGGAGATGGAGGAGAGGAGGATGAGTGATGGAGGGGAGAGAGAGGAGGGATGGAATGATGGAGGGGATGATGAGGAGGATGGTGATGGAGGAGAGGAGGATGGAGTGATGGAGGGGGAGAGAGGGAGGATGGAATGATGGAGGGAGAGAGAGAGAGGAGGATGGAATGATGGAGGAGATGAGAGAGAGGAGGATGGGGTGATGGAGGGGAGAGAGAGGAGGATGGAGGATGGGAGGGGGAGAGAGAGAGGAGGATGGGTGATGGAGGAGGAGGATGAGTGATGGAGGAGAGAGGAGGAGGATGGGTGATGGAGAGGGAAAGAGCGGAGGATGGAGTGATGGAGGGGTTAGAGAGAGGAGGATGGGTGATGGAGGGGAGAGAGGGAGGATGGGTGATGGGTAGAGGAGAGAGAGGAGGATGGGTGATGAAGGAGATGAGAGAGACGAGGATGGAGTGATGGAGAGGAGGATGGTGATGGGTGGGAAGAGCGGAGGATGGAGTGATGGAGGGGTTAGAGAGGAGGATGGAGTGATGGAGGGGGAGAGAGAGGAGGATGGAGTGATTGAGTAGAGGAGTGGAGAGAGAGGAGGATGGAGTGATGAAGGAGATGAGAGAGAGGAGGATGGGTGATGGAGGAGATGAGAGAGGAGGATGGGTGATGAAGGAGAGAGAGAGGGGAGGCAGGGCAGACGGAAGGTGCCAGTAATGGAGCCGTGTTGGCTCCAGGGCAGGGATGGATGGCCCAGGGCCAGAATGATGCATCTCTCTGGGGGACATCTCAGGTCCTCCCCCGGTCAATACCTCCACACAGAGCCTGGTGTAGAGAGTGGATGGATCTCCTTTCACTGGCCATCACTCTCTCTACTGGCTGCTGCTGACACTATAGTGTTCTGGATGCGTGCGTGCGTGCGTGCGTGCGTGCGTGCGTGCGTGCGTGCGTGCGTGCGTGTGTGTGTGTGTGTGTCAGTAAGTGCCCTCTGATAGCAGGCTGATGATAATGAGAAGATAAAGAACTGAAGCTGATACCATTATTCACTATTGCCCAGAATGTACAGAAGTCCACTATTCACGTCTGCCCAGATTGTACGAAGTCCACTATTCACTACTGCCCAGAATGTACAGAAGTCCACTATTCACTATTGTCCAGGATGTACAGAAATCCACCATTCACTATTGTCCAGGATGTACAGAAGTCCACTATTCACTACTGCCCAGGATGTACAGAAGTCCACTATTCACTATTGTCCAGGATGTACAGAAGTCCACTATTGTCCAGGATGTACAGAAGTCCACTATTGTCCAGGATGTACAGAAGACCACGATTCACTATTGTCCAGAAGTCCACTATTGTCCAGGATGTACAGAAGTCCACTATTGTCCAGGATGTACAGAAGACCACTATTCACTATTGTCCAGGATGTACAGAAGACCACTATTGTCCAGGATGTACAGAAGACCACTATTCACTATTGTCCAGGATGTACAGAAGACCACTACTGCCCAGGATGTACAGAAGTCACTATTCACTATTGTCCAGGATGTACAGAAGTCCACTATTGTCCAGGATGTACAGAAGTCCACTATTGTCAGGATGTACAGAAGACCACTATTGTTCAGGATGTATAGAAGTCCACTATTCACTACTGTCAGGATGTACAGAAGTCCACTATTCACTACTGTCCAGGATGTACAGAAGTCCACTATTCACTACTGTCCAGGATGTACAGAAGACCACAGTCCACTATTGTCCAGGATGTACAGAAGACCACTATTCACTATTGTCCAGGATGTACAGAAGTCCACTATTGTCCAGGATGTACAGAAGTCACTATTCACTACTGCCCAGGATGTACAGAAGTCCACTATTGTCCAGGATGTACAGAAGACCACTATTCACTATTGTCCAGGATGTACAGAAGACCACTATTGTCCAGGATGTACAGAAGACCACTATTCACTATTGTCCAGGATGTACAGAAGTCCACTATTGTTCAGGATGTATAGAAGTCCACTATTCACTACTGTCCAGGATGTACAGAAGTCCACTATTCACTACTGTCCAGGATGTACAGAAGACCACAATTCACTATTGTCCAGGATGTACAGAAGTCCACTATTGTCCAGGATGTACAGAAGACCAGTATTCACTATTGTCCAGGATGTATAGAAGTCCACTATTCACTATTGTCCAGAAGACCACAATTCACTATTGTCCAGGATGTACAGAAGTCCACTATTGTCCAGGATGTACAGAAGTCGACTATTCCCTATTGTCCAGGATGTACAGAAGACCACTATTGTCAGAAGTCACTATTGTCAGGATGTACAGAAGACCACTATTGTTCAGGATGTATAGAAGTCCACTATTCACTACTGTCCAGGATGTACAGAAGTCCACTATTGTCCAGGATGTACAGAAGTCCACTATTCACTACTGCCCAGGATGTACAGAAGTCACTATTGTCCAGGATGTACAGAAGACCACTATTGTCCAGGATGTACAGAAGACCACTATTCACTATTGTCCAGGATGTACAGAAGTCCACTATTGTTCAGGATGTATAGAAGTCACTATTCACTACTGTCCAGGATGTACAGAAGTCCACTATTCACTACTGTCCAGGATGTACAGAAGACCACAATTCACTATTGTCCAGGATGTACAGAAGTCCACTATTGTCCAGGATGTACAGAAGACCAGTATTCACTATTGTCCAGGATGTATAGAAGTCCACTATCCACTACTGTCCAGGATGTACAGAAGTCCACTATTCACTATTGTCCAGAAGACCACAATTCACTATTGTCCAGGATGTACAGAAGTCCACTATTGTCCAGGATGTACAGAAGTCGACTATTCCTATTGTCCAGGATGTACAGAAGACCACTATTGTCCAGAAGTCCACTATTGTCCAGGATGTACAGAAGACCACTACTCACTATTGTCAAAAGTCCAGGCAGAAAGGCACACACCTGTCTATATAAGGTCCCACAGTTGACTGTGCATGTCAGACTGAAAATCAAACCATGAGGTGGAAGGAATTGTCCGTAGAGCTCAGAGACAGGATTGTGTGGCGGCACATATCTGGGAAGGGTACCAAAATATTTCTGCAGCATTGAAGATCCCCCAAGAACACAGTGGCCTCCATCATTATTAAATGGAAGATGTTTGGAACCACCAAGACTCTTCCTAGAGCTGACTGCCCGGCCAAACTGAGCCATTGGGAGAAGGGCCTTGGTCAGGGAGGTGACCAAGAACCCAATGGTCACTCTGACAGAGCTCCATAGATCCTCTGTGGAGATGGTCTTCATATGATTGAGTGTAGTCTGGCCCAGGAATGGGAAGGTGAACGGAAGGCTCTGGAGCAACGAACCGCCCTTGCTGTCTCTGCCTGGCGGTTCCCCTCTTCCACTGGGATTCTCTGCCTCTAACCCTGTTACGGGGGCTGAGTCACTGGCTTGCTGGGGCTCTCTCATGCCGTCCCTGGGGGTGCGTCACCTGGGTGGGTTGATTCACTGTTGTGGTCAGCCTGTCTGGGTTGGCGCCCCCTACTAAATTATTACCGTGGCGGAGATCTTTGTGGGCTATACTCGGCCTTGTCTCAGGATGGTAAAGTTGGTGGTTGAAGATATCCCTCTAGTGGTGTGGGCTGTGCTTTTGCTCAAAAGTGGGTGGGTTATA
>NC_068457.1:27265895-27270895 GCF_023373465.1 Oncorhynchus keta
TCTGTGATCGAAAAAGTCTTGGTTTTATGCATGTCAACATCAGAAGCCTCCTCCCTAAGTTTGTTTTACTCACTGCTTTAGCACACTCTGCTAACCCTGATGTCCTTGCCGTGTCTGAATCCTGGCTCAGGAAGGCCACCAAAAATTCAGAGATTTCCATACCCAACTATAACATCTTCCGTCAAGATAGAACTGCCAAAGGGGGCGGAGTCGCAGTCTACTGCAGAGATAGCCTGCAAAGTAATGTCATACTTTCCAGGTCCATACCCAAACAGTTTGAACTACTAATTTTGAAAATTACTCTCTCCAGAAACAAGTCTATCACTGTTGCCGCCTGCTACCGACCCCCGTCAGCTCCCAGCTGCGCCCTGGACACCATTTGTGAATTGATCGCCCTCATCTAGCTTCAGAGTTTGTTCTGTTAGGTGACCTAAACTGGGATATGCTTAACACCCCGGCAGTCCTACAATCTAAGCTAGATGCCCTCAATCTCACTCAAATCATCAAGGAACCCACCAGGTACAACCCTAACTCTGTAAACAAGGGCACCTCATAGACGCTCATCCTGACCAACTGGCCCTCCAAATATACCTCCGCTGTCTTCAACCAGGATCTCAGCGATCACTGCCTCATCGCCTGTATCCGCCACGGAGCCGCAGTCAAACGACTCACCCTCATCACTGTCAAACGCTCCCTAAAACACTTCTGTGAGCAGGCCTTTCTAATCGACCTGGCCCGTGTATCCTGGAAGGACATTGACCTCATCCCGTCAGTTGAGGATGCCTGGTCATTCTTTAAAAGTAACTTCCTCACCATTTTAGATAAGCATGCTCCGTTCAAAAATGCAGAACCAAGAACAGATACAGCCCTTGGTTCACTCCAGACCTGACTGCCCTCGACCAGCACAAAAACATCCTGTGGCGGACTGCAATAGCATCGAATAGCCCCTGTGATATGCAACTGTTCAGGGAAGTCAGGAACCAATACACGCAGTCAGTCAGGAAAGCTAAGGCCAGCTTCTTCAGGCAGAAGTTTGCATCCTGTAACTCCAACTCCAAAAAGTTCTGGGACACTGTGAAGTCCATGGAGAACAAGAGCACCTCCTCCCAGCTGCCCACTGCACTGAGGCTAGGAAACACGGTCTCCACCGATAAATCCATGATTATCGAAAACTTCAATAAGCACTTCTCAACGGCTGGCCATGCCTTCCGCCTGGCTACTCCAACCTCGGCCAACAGCTCCGCCCCGTAGTTCCTCACCCAAGCCTCTCCAGGTTCTCCTTTACCCAAATCCAGATAGCAGATGTTCTGAAAGAGCTGCAAAACCTGGACCCGTACAAATCAGCTGGGCTTGATAATCTGGACCCGCTATTTCTGAAACTATCTGCCGCCATTGTCGCAACCCCTATTACCAGCCTGTTCAACCTCTCTTTCATATCGTCTGAGATCCCTAAGGATTGAAAGCTGCCGCAGTCATCCCCTCTTCAAAGGGGGAGACACCCTGGACCCAAACTGCTATAGACCTATATCCATCCTGCCCTGCCTATCTAAGGTCTTTGAAAGCCAAGTCAACAAACAGGTCACTGACCATCTCGAATCCCACCGTACCTTCTCCGCTGTGCAATCTGGTTTCCGAGCCGGTCACGGGTGCACCTCAGCCACACTCAAGGTACTAAATGATATCATAACCGCCATCGATAAAAGACAGTACTGTGCAGCCGTCTTCATCGACCTCGCCAAGGCTTTCGACTCTGTCAATCACCAAATTCTTATCGGCAGACTCAACAGCCTCGGTTTTTCGGATGACTGCCTTGCCTGGTTCACCAATTACTTTGCAGACAGAGTTCAGTGTGTCAAATCGGAGGGCATGCTGTCCGGTCCTCTGGCAGTCTCTATGGGGGTGCCACAGGGTTCAACTCTCGGCCGACTCTTTCTCTGTATATATCAATGATGTTGCTCTTGCTGCGGGCGATTCCCTGATCCACCTCTACGCAGACGACACCATTCTATATACTTTCGGCCCGTCATTGGACACTGTGCTATCCAACCTCCAAACGAGCTTCAATGCCATACAGCACTCCTTCCGTGGCCTCCAACTGCTCCTAAACGCGAGTAAAACCAAATGCATGCTTTTCAACCGATCGCTGCCTGCACCCGCATGCCCGACTAGCATCACCACCCTGGATGGTTCCAACCTTGAATATGTGGACATCTATAAGTACCTAGGTGTCTGGCTAGACTGCAAACTCTCCTTCCAGACTCACATCAAACATCTCCAATCAAAAATCAAATCCAGAGTCGGCTTTCTATTCCGCAACAAAGCCTCCTTCACTCACGCTGCCAAGCTTACCCTAGTAAAACTGACTATCCTACCGATCCTCGACTTCGGCGATGTCATCTACAAAATGGCTTCCAACACTCTACTCAGCAAACTGGATGCAGTCTATCACAGTGCCATCCGTTTTGTCACTAAAGCACCTTATACCACCCACCACTGCGACTTGTATGCTCTAGTCGGCTGGCCCTCACTACATATTCGTCGCCAGACCCACTGGCTCCAGGTCATCTACAAGTCCATGCTAGGTAAAGCTCCGCCTTATCTCAGTTCACTGGTCACGATGGCAACACCCATCCGTAGCACGCGCTCCAGCAGGTGTATCTCACTGATCATCCCTAAAGCCAACACCTCATTTGGCCGCCTTTCGTTCCAGTACTCTGCTGCCTGTGACTGGAACGAATTGCAAAATCGCTGAAGTTGAGACTTTTATCTCCTCACCAACTTCAAACATCAGCTATCCGAGCAGCTAACCGATCGCTGCAGCTGTACATAGTCTATTGGTAAATAGCTCACCCTTTTTCACCTACCTCATTCCCATACTGTTTTTATACTGTTTTTATTTATTTACTTTTCTGCTCTTTTGCACACCAATATCTCTACCTGTACATGCCCATCTGATCATTTATCACCAGTGTTAATCTGCAAAATTGTATTATTCGCCTACCTCCTCATGCCTTTTGCACACATTGTCTCCCTCATTACTAGTGTCCTGGGAGGATTCCAGACAGAGGATTCCAGATGTCCTGCTTAGACTCTATACCCCTCCTTTATTAGTCTCCTCATTACTAGTGTGTCCTGGTTGGAGGATTCAGATGTCCTGCTTATACCCTCCTTTATTGTCTCCCTCATTACTAGTGTCCTGTTGGAGGATTCCAGATGTCCTGCTTATACCTCCTTTATTAGTCTCCCCCATTACTAGTGTCCTGGCCGGGAGGATTCCAGATGTCCTGCTTATACCTCCTTTTATTAGTCTCCTCATTACTAGTGTCCTGGTTGGAGGATTCCGGATGTCCTGCTTATACCTCTTTATTTCTCTCCCTCATTATACCTCCTAGTGTCCTTGGTTGGAGGATTCCAGATGTCCTGCTTATACTATTAGTCTCCTCATTACTAGTGTCCTGGTTGGAGGGATTCCAGATGTCCTGCTTATACCCTCCCCTTTATTAGTCTCCTCATTAGTGTCCTGGTTGGAGGATTCCAGATGTCCTGCTTATACCCTCCTTTATTAGTCTCCCTCATTACTAGTGTCCTACAGGATCTGTCTCCCCTCATTACCAGTTGGAGGATTCCAGATGTCCTGCTTATACCTCCTTTATTAGTCTCCTCATTACTAGTGTCCTGGTTGGAGGATTCCAGATGTCCTGCTTATACCCTCCTTTAGTGTCCTGGTTGGAGTCTCCCTCATTACTAGTGTCCTGGTTGGAGGATTCCAGATGTCCTGCTTATACCCTCCTTTATTAGTCTCCCTCATTACTAGTGTCCTGGTTGGAGGATTCCAGATGTCCTGCTTATACCCTCCTTTATTAGTCTCCCATTACTAGTGTCCTGGTTGGAGGATTCCAGATGTCCTGCTTATACCCTCCTTTATTAGTCTCCTCATTACTAGTGTCCTGGTTGGAGGATTCAGATGTCCTGCTTATACCTCCTTTATTAGTCTCCCCTCATTACTAGTGTCCTGGTTGGAGGATTCCAGATGTCCTGCTTATACCCTCCTTTATTAGTCTCCTCATTACTAGTGTCCTGGTTGGAGGATTCCAGATGTCCTGCTTATACCCTCCTTTATTAGTCTCCCTCATTACTAGTGTCCTGGTTGGAGGATTCCAGATGTCCTGCTTATACCTCCTTTTTATTAGTCTCCCTCATTACTAGTGTCCTGGTTGGAGGATTCCAGATGTCCTGCTTATAATTCCTTTATTAGTCTCCCTCATTACTAGTGTCCTGGTTGGAGGATTCCAGATGTCCTGCTTATACCTCCTTTATTAGTCTCCCTCATTACTAGTGTCCTGGTCGGAGGATTCCAGATGTCCTGCTTATACCTCCTTTATTAGTCTCCTCATTACTAGTGTCCTGGTTGGAGGATTCCAGATGTCCTGCTTATACCTCCTGATTATGGGGAACATCCTGCTGGGAGGACTTGTCCTGGGCCATGCCTCCACCTTGCCAGTCTTCAGAAGTGTTTTTGAAAACCAGAACTCCTCTTAAACACAAACCAGTGTCTAGGCTAAAACTGAGGCGCATTATTTTATCAGGCTACTGAGGAACATGTTGATCCCTCTTCCTGTAGACTGTGGTTACATTAGTACTAGCAGGCTACTGAGGAACATATTGATCTCTTCCTGTAGACTGTAGTTACATTAGCACTGCAGGCTACTGAGAACATGTTGATCTCTTCCTGTAGAGACTGTGGTTACATTAGTACTGGCAGGCTACTGAGGAACATATTGATCTCTCTTCCTGTAGACTGTGGTTGCATTAGTACTAGCAGGCTACTGAGGAACATATTGGATCTCTTCCTGTAGACGGGCTGGTTTGCATTAATTTGCAGGCTACTGAGGAACATATTGATCTCTTCCTGTAGACTGTGGTTACTAGTACTAGCAGGCTACTGAGGAACATGTTGATCTCTCTTCCTGTAGCTATTGGTTACATTAGTACTAGCAGGG
>NC_068457.1:27273395-27304561 GCF_023373465.1 Oncorhynchus keta
ACAGTCTGTCTACCAACAGATCACTAACAGACAGTCTGTCTACCAACACAGATCACTAACAGACAGTCTGTCTACCAACTCAGATCACTAACAGACAGCGTCTGTCTACCAACTCAGATCAGACAGCGTCTGTACTACCAGACAGTCCGACTCCAGATCACTAACAGACAGTCTGTCTCACCAAACAGACACAGATCACTAACAGACAGTCTGTCTACCAACTCAGATCACTAACAGATCACTAATCACTAACAGACAGTCTGTCTACCAACACAGATCACTAACAGACAGTCTGTCTACCAACTCAGATCACTAACAGACAGTCGGTCTACCAACACAGATCACTAACAGACAGTCTGACTACCAACACAGATCACTCAGATCACTAACAAAACAGACAGTCTGTCTACCAACTCAGATCACTAACAGACAGTCTGACTACCAACTCAGATCAGTTATCAAACAGAGAGAGTCAGTATCTTTTCCTGCCTGAGACCAGAAGGAACTAGAAGAGAAGACAGTGAGTATGAGGCCTCATATAACAGTTATTCTGTCTTTCTCCCTCTCTCTCTCTCTCTCTGTATAACATATGGAGTTGATGCTGGGGAATGTCACTACCAGGCTGTTTTGACAGTAGAGGCAGAATAACAGAAGGATGGGTTGGATGGAAAACGAGAGAAAAAAGAAAGTTAGGTTCAGATGGGGTCACGGTTCTCTTTTCTAGCTTTTTCATTGAAACTACAAAACAGTAATATTGAGAACGTAAGTCTCACGTAGCCAGATGTCATAACCTGTCACTGCACTGAGTTCTGCTCTGTGAGGTGAAGCCTGCTAATAGAGGGTCTGTGAGGTGAAGCCTGCTAATAGAGGCTCTGGAGGTGAAGCCTGCTAATAGGTGAAGCCTGCTAATAGAGGCTCTCTGTAATAGAGGCTGAAGCCTGCTAATAGAGGCTCTGTGAGGTGAAACCTGTGATGCTTTGCTAATAGAGGCTCTGTGAGTGGAAGCTTGCCTAATAGAGGCTCTGTGAGGTGAAGCCTGCTAATAGATGCTCTGTGAGGTGAAGCCTGCTAATAGAGGCTCTGTGAGGTGAAGCCTGCTATAATAGATGCTCTGTGAGTGAAGCCTGCTAATAGAGGCTTTGATGTGCTCTGTGAGGCAGTTTCTGGGGCAAGATGCTCTAGCCTGCTAATAGAGGCTTTGATAGAGGCTTTGATGTTATGTTCTGGAACACGTTAGTATGTCAGAGTCTGTCTGTCCACTCTGTCTCTCAAACGAAAAGACAGGGCTTTTCTAAAAACAAATAATTATAATCAAAATTTGGTATCCAGTCCTCTTTTCAGGGCTTTCACATAAAACAAATAATTATAATCATCCTGTAGCCTCACCCATTTGGTATCCATCTGTCCTCTTTCAGGGCTTTTCACATAAAATAAATAATTATAATCATCCTGTAGCCTCACACGTTTGGTATCCATCTGTCCTCTTTCAGGGCTTTTCACATAAAATAAATAATTATAATCATCCTGTAGCCTCACACGTTTGGTATCCATCTGTCCTCTTTCAGGGCTTTTCACATAAAATAAATAATTATAATCATCCTGTAGCCTCACACGTTTGGTATCCATCTGTCCTCTTTCAGGGCTTTTCACATAAAATAAATAATTATAATCATCCTGTAGCCTCACACGTTTGGTATCCATCTGTCCTCTTTCAGGGCTTTTCACATAAAATAAATAATTATAATCATCCTGTAGCCTCACACGTTTGGTATCCATCTGTCCTCTTTCAGGGCTTTTTACATAAAACAGCAGGATAATAGACACTGTGTGTATTATTTCCACAGCTCCAACTATTGTGATGGATTTCCCAGTGACAGCTTGGTACCTGAGCAGCATGTTAAGGGAGAATCCCCTGAAACACCTTTCATCTGTTTCCTCTGACCACCAGGTTCCCCTGAAACATCTTTCATCTGTTTCCTCTGACCACCAGGGTTCCCTGAAACATCTTTCCAATCATCTGTTTCCTCTGACCACCAGGTTCCCTGAAACATCTTTCATCTGTTTCTCTGACCACCAGGTTCCCTGAAACATCTTTCATCTGTTTCCTCTGACCACCAGGTTCCCTGAAACATCTTTCATCTGTTTCTGACCACCAGGTTCCTCTGAAACATCTTTCATCTGTTTCCTCTGACCACCAGGTTCCTCTGAAACATCTTTCATCTGTTTCCTCTGACCACCAGGTTCCCTGAAACATCTTTCATCTGTTTCCTCTGACCACCAGGTTCCCCTGGAAACATCTTTCCAATCATCTGTTTCTTCGACCACCAGGTTCCCTGAAACATCTTTCATCTGTTTCCTCTGACCACCAGGTTCCCTGAAACATCTTTCATCTGTTTCCTCTGACCACCAGGTTCCCTGAAACATCTTTCATCTGTTTCCTCTGACCACCAGGTTCCTCTGAAACATCTTTCCAATCATCTGTTTCCTCTGACCACCAGGTTCCTCTGAAACATCTTTCATCTGTTTCCTCGGACCACCAGGTTCCCCTGAAACATCTTTCATCTGTTTCCTCTGACCACCAGGTTCCCCTGAAACATATTTCATCTGTTTCCTCTGACCACCAGGTTACCCTGAAACATCTTTCATCTGTTTCCTCTGACCACCAGGTTCCCTGAAACATCTTTCCAATCATCCGTTTCTCTGACCACCAGGTTCCCTGAAACATCTTTCATCTGTTTCTCTGACCACCAGGTTCCCTGAAACATCTTTCATCTGTTTCCTCTGACCACCAGGTTCCCCTGAAACATCTTTCCAATCATCTGTTTCCTCTGACCACCAGGTTCTGAAACATCTTTCATCTGTTTCCCTCTGACCACCAGGTTCCCTGAAACATCTTTCATCTGTTTCCTCTGACCACCAGGTTCCCCTGAAACACCTTTCATCTGTTTCTCTGACCACCAGGTTCCCCTGAAACATCTTTCATCTGTTTCCTCTGACCACCAGGTTCCTCTGAAACATCTTTCATCTGTTTCCCTCTGACCACCAGGTTCCTCTGAAACATCTTTCATCTGTTTCCTCTGACCACCAGGTTCCCCTGAAACATCTTTCATCTGTTTCCTCTGACCACCAGGTTCCCTGAAACATCTTTCCAATCATCTGTTTCTTCGACCACCAGGTTCCCCTGAAACATCTTTCATCTGTTTCCTCTGACCACCAGGTTCCCCTGAAACATCTTTCATCTGTTTCCTCTGACCACCAGGTTCCCTGAAACATCTTTCATCTGTTTCCTCTGACCACCAGGTTCCTCTGAAACATCTTTCCAATCATCTGTTTCCTCTGACCACCAGGTTCCTCTGAAACATCTTTTTTCATCTGTTTCCTCGACCACCAGGTTCCCCTGAAACATCTTTCATCTGTTTCCTCTGACCACCAGGTTCCCTGAAACATATTTCATCTGTTCCTCTGACCACCAGGTTACCCTGAAACATCTTTCATCTGTTTCCTCTGACCACCAGGTTCCCCGGAAACATCTTTCCAATCATCTGTTTCCTCTGACCACCAGGTTCCCCTGAAACATCTTTCATCTGTTTCCTCTGACCACCAGGTTCCCCTGAAACATCTTTCCAATCATCTGTTTCCTCTGACCACCAGGTTCCCCTGAAACATCTTTCATCTGTTTCCTCTGACCACCAGGTTCTCCTGAAACACCTTTCATCTGTTTCCTCTGACCACCAGGTTCCCCTGAAACATCTTTCATCTGTTTTCTCTGACCACCAGGTTCCCCTGAAACATCTTTCATCTGTTTCCTCTGACCACCAGGTTCCCCTGAAACATCTTTCATCTGTTTCCTCTGACCACCAGGTTCCCTGAAACATCTTTCATCTGTTTCCTCTGACCACCAGGTTCCCCTGAAACATCTTTCATCTGTTTCTCTGACCACCAGGTCCCCTGAAACATCTTTCATCTGTTTCCTCTGACCACCAGGTTCCCCTGAAACATCTTTCATCTGTTTCCTCTGACCACCAGGTTCCTCTGAAACATCTTTCATCTGTTTCCTCTGACCACCAGGTTCCTCTGAAACATCTTTCCAATCATCTGTTTCTCTGACCACCAGGTTCCCCTGAAACATCTTTCATCTGTTTCCTCTGACCACCAGGTTCCCTGAAACATCTTTCCAATCATCTGTTTCCTCTGACCACCAGGTTCCTCTGAAACATCTTTCATCTGTTTCCTCGGACCCACCAGGTTCCTCTGAAACATCTTTCATCTGTTTCTCTGACCACCAGGTTCCTCTGAAACATCTTTCCAATCATCTGTTTCCTCTGACCACCAGGTTCCCTGAAACATCTTTCATCTGTTTCCTCTGACCACCAGGTTCCCCGGAAACATCTTTCCAATCATCTGTTTACTCTGACCACCAGGTTCCCTGAAACATCTTTCATCTGTTTCCTCTGACCACCAGGTTCCTCTCAAACATCTTTCATCTGTTTCCTCTGACCACCAGGTTCCCCTGAAACATCTTTCATCTGTTTCCTCTGACAACCAGGTTCCCCTGAAACATCTTTCATCTGTTTCCTCTGACCACCAGGTTCCCCTGAAACATCTTTCATCTGTTTCCTCTGACCACCAGGTTCCCTGAAACATCTTTCATCTGTTTCCTCTGACCACCAGGTTCCCCTGAAACATCTTTCATCTGTTTCCTCTGACCACCAGGTTCCTCTGAAACATCTTTCATCTGTTTCCTCTGACCACCAGGTCCCCTGAAACATCTTTCATCTGTTTCCCTCTGACCATCAGGTTCCCGGAAACATCTTTCCAATCATCTGTTTCTCTGACCACCAGGTTCCCTGAAACATCTTTCCAATAATCTGTTTCCCTGACCACCAGGTTCCTCTGAAACATCTTTCCAATCATCTGTTTCCTCTGACCACCAGGTTCCCCCTGAAACATCTTTCATCTGTTTCCTCTGACCACCAGGTTCCCTGAAACATCTTTCATCTGTTTCCTCTGACCACCAGGTTCCCCTGAAACATCTTTCATCTGTTTCCTCTGACCACCAGGTTCCCCTGAAACATCTTTCCAATCATCTGTTTCCTCTGACCACCAGGTTCCTCTGAAACATCTTTCATCCGTTTCCTCTGACCACCAGGTTCCCCTGAAACATCTTTCATCTGTTTCCTCTGACCACCAGGTTCTCCTGAAACATCTTTCATCTGTTTCCTCTGACCACCAGGTTCCTCTGAAACATCTTTCATCTGTTTCCTCTGACCACCAGGTTCTCCTGAAACATCTTTCATCTGTTTCCTCTGACCACCAGGTTCTCCTGAAACACCTTTCCAATCATCTGTTTCTCTGACCACCAGGTTCCTCTGAAACATCTTTCATCCGTTTCCTCTGACCACCAGGTTCTCCTGAAACATCTTTCCAATCATCTGTTTCCTCTGACCACCAGGTTCCTCTGAAACATCTTTCATCTGTTTCCTCTGACCACCAGGTTCCCCTGAAACATCTTTCATCTGTTTCCTCTGACCACCAGGTTCCTCTGAAACATCTTTCATCTGTTTCCTCTGACCACCAGGTTCCCCTGAAACATCTTTCATCTGTTTCCTCTGACCACCAGGTTCCCCTGAAACATCTTTCATCTGTTTCCTCTGACCACCAGGTTCCCCTGAAACATCTTTCATCTGTTTCCTCTGACCACCAGGTTCCTCTGAAACATCTTTCATCTGTTTCCTCTGACCACCAGGTTCCTCTGAAACATCTTTCCAATCATCTGTTTCCTCTGACCACCAGGTTCCCCTGAAACATCTTTCATCTGTTTCCTCTGACCACCAGGTTCCCCTGAAACATCTTTCCAATCATCTGTTTCCTCTGACCACCAGGTTCCCCTGAAACATCTTTCCAATCATCTGTTTCCTCTGACCACCAGGTTCCCTGAAACATCTTTCCAATCATCTGTTTCCTCTGACCACCAGGTTCCCTGAAACACCTTTCATCTGTTTCCTCTGACCACCAGGTTCCCCTGAAACATCTTTCATCTGTTTCCTCTGACCACCAGGTTCCCTGAAACATCTTTCATCTGTTTCCTCTGACCACCAGGTTCCTCTGAAACATCTTTCATCTGTTTCCTCTGACCACCAGGTTCCCCTGAAACATCTTTCATCTGTTTCTCTGACCACCAGGTTCCCTGAAACATCTTTCCAATCATCTGTTTCCTCTGACCACCAGGTTCCCCTGAAACATCCTTCACCTGTTTCCTCTGACCACCAGGTTCCTCTGAAACATCTTTCATCTGTTTCCTCTGACCACCAGGTTCATTCACAAGGCTGGAATCTAGTTTACACCCAGGGTGCTTCCCATGGCAGCCTATTCCCTCTGTAGTACACTACTTCTACCAGGGCCCATATATGGCTCTCGTCAAAAGCATTGCGCTGTATAGGAAATAGGATAGGATGCCATTTGGGGCGTACCACCTCTGTTGGGAAGCCCAGAGGAATACTGTAGTACAGTAAAACTGACTGCAGAGGGGTTAAATCATGGTTGGGACATGTCTGGTGTTACATTGCTGTATACAGAATCTGCTCTTTAATGGAGAGGAAAGGAATGCGTGCGCACACACACATAGAGATTGCTTTAAAAATAGCTCCGGGGCAGTTCTGAATGAATCACTGGCAGAGCACAGAGGTACTCATGCCCATATGTACGCACACACACACACACACACACACACACACACACACACACACACACACACACACACACACACACACACACACACACACACACACACACACACACACACACACACACACACACACACACACACACACACACACACACAGAGAGAGAAATATGCAGAAGGTGAATGCTGTTGATTTGAGGTTGAGGATTAGAGGGAGAATGGGTGGATGTAGTGTTCACTGAATGCCTCCTCTAATCCCTGTATTACCACACAGCTCCAATCTGATCATCACTCCTCTCCCCTTCATCCTCTCTCTGCCCCTCCCTCCATCCATGTTGATCTCCATGGTTACAGCACACTCTCCCGGACCTCACTCACCTCTCAATCCTCCTCCTCCCCATCTCCCCCCTCTCTCACCTTATAATCCCCTTACTCCCCTCACCCTCACCTCACTCACCTCTCAATATCCTCACTCCCTTTCTCCCCGCAACTCAGTCACCTTTCAATATCCTTCCCTCCCCTCTCCCTCTCACTCACTTTACTTCTCAATATCCTTCCCTCCCTTCTCCTCTCAACTCACTTGACTCACCTCTCAATCCCCTTACTCCCCTCTCCCTCTCACCTCACTCACCTCTCAATATCCCTCACTCCCCTCTCCCTCAACTCCCTCACCTCACTCACCTCTCAATATCACTCACTACCCTCTCCTCTCCTTCAAATCTCAATATCCCTCACTCCCATCTTCCCCTCCCTCTCTCAAACGTCATTTTTATAGAATTCTATTTCTATCTTCAACAAACAAAGGAAGTTCATTCACTATATACTGTAGACCTGATAAAACAACCCCCACTATATACTGTAGACCTGATAAAACAACCCCCACTATATACTGTACACCTGATAAAACAACCCCACTATATACTGTAGACCTGATAAAACAACCCCCACTATATACTGTAGACCTGATAAAACAACCCCACTATATACTGTAGACCTGATAAAACAACCCCACTATATACTGTAGACCTGATAAAACAACCCCCACTATATACTGTAGACCTGATAAAACAACCCCACTATATACTGTAGACCTGATAAAACAACCCCCACTATATACTGTAGACCTGATAAAACAACCCCACTATATACTGTAGACCTGATAAAACAACCCCACTATATACTGTAGACCTGATAAAACAAAAACCCACTATATACTGTACACCTGATAAAACAACCCCACTATATACTGTAGACCTGATAAAACAACCCCACTATATACTGTAGACCTGATAAAACAACTCTACTATATACTGTACACCTGATAAAACAACCCCACTATATACTGTAGACCTGATAAAACAACCCCTACTATATACTGTAGACCTGATAAAACAACCCCCACTATATACTGTAGACCTGATAAAACAACCCCACTATATACTGTAGACCTGATAAAACAACCCCTACTATATACTGTACACCTGATAAAACAACCCCCACTATATACTGTAGACCTGATAAAACAACCCCTACTATATACTGTAGACCTGATAAAACAACCCCACTATATACTGTAGACCTGATAAAACAACCCCCACTATATACTGTAGACCTGATAAAACAACCCCACTATATACTGTAGACCTGATAAAACAACCCCACTATATACTGTAGACCTGATAAAACAACCCCACTATATACTGTAGACCTGATAAAACAACCCCCACTATATACTGTAGACCTGATAAAACAACCCCACTATATACTGTAGACCTGATAAAACAACCCCACTATATACTGTAGACCTGATAAAACAACCCCACTATATACTGTAGACCTGATAAAACAACCCCTACTATATACTGTAGACCTGATAAAACAACCCCCACTATATACTGTAGACCTGATAAAACAACCCCACTATATACTGTAGACCTGATAAAACAACCCCCACTATATACTGTAGACCTGATAAAAACAACCCCCACTATATACTGTAGACCTGATAAAAACAACCCCCCACTATATACTGTAGACCTGATAAAACAACCCCCACTATATACTGTAGACCTGATAAAACAACCCCCACTATATACTGTAGACCTGATAAAACAACCCCACTATATACTGTAGACCTGATAAAACAACCCCACTATATACTGTAGACCTGATAAAACAACCCCCACTATATACTGTAGACCTGATAAAACAACCCCTACTATATACTGTAGACCTGATAAAACAACCCCCACTATATACTGTAGACCTGATAAAACAACCCCTACTATATACTGTAGACCTGATAAAACAACCCCACTATATACTGTAGACCTGATAAAACAACCCCACTATATACTGTAGACCTGATAAAACAACCCCCACTATATACTGTAGACCTGATAAAACAACCCCACTATATACTGTAGACCTGATAAAACAACCCCACTATATACTGTAGACCTGATAAAACAACCCCCACTATACTGTAGACCTGATAAAACAACCCCTACTATATACTGTAGACCTGATAAAACAACCCCACTATGATACTGTAGACCTGATAAAACAACCCCCCACCTGATAAAACAACCCTATACTGTAGACCTGATAAAAACAACCCACTATATACTGTAGACCTGATAAAACAACCCCACTATATACTGTAGACCTGATAAAACAACCCCGTGTATACTCCCCTTCTGTCCATCTCCCCACCACTCCTCTCTCTCTTCTCCCTCTACTCCTCTTCTGTCCATCTCCACTCCACTCCCTCTCCTCTCTACTTACTCCCTCTCTACATCCTCTCTCTGTTCATCTCCCTTCTACTCCCCTCTCGCTGTCCATCTCCATCCACCCTCTCTCTCTACTCCCTCTCTACATCCTCTCTGTTCATCTCCCCTTCTACTCCCTCTCTCTGTCCATCTCCCTTCTACTCCCTCTCTCTGTTCATCTCCTCTTCTACACCCTCTCTCTGTTCATCTCCCCTCTACACCCTCTCTCTGTCCATCTCCCTATACTCCCTCTCTCTATCCATCCATCTCCTCTACTCCCTTCTGTCCATTGCCCCTCTACTCCCTCTCTGTTTATCTCCCTTCTACACCCTCTCTCTGTTCATCTCCCTTCTACACCCTCTCTCTGTTCATCTCCCTTCTACACCCTCTCTGTTTATCTCCACTCTACTCCCTCTCTACTCCCTCTCTGTTCATCTCCCTTCTACACCCTCTCTCTGTCCATCTCCCTTCTACACCCTCTCTCTGTTCATCTCCCTTCTACACCCTCTCTGTTTATCTCCACACTCCACTCTCTCCTCTCTACTCCTCTCTACTCCTCTCTCTGTTCATCTCCCTTCTACACCCTCTCTCTGTTCATCTCCCTTCTACACCCTCTCTCTGTTCATCTCCACTCCACTCCCTCTCCTCTCTACTCCCTCTCTCTGTTCATCTCCTCTCTACTCCCTCTCTCTGTTCATCTCCCTTCTACTCCCTCTCTCTGTTCATCTCCCCTCCACTCCCTCTCCTCTCTACTCCCTCTCTCTGTTCATCTCCCCTCTACTCCCTCTCTCTGTTCATCTCCCTTCTACTCCCTCTCTCTGTTCATCTCCCCTCTACTCCCTCTCTCTGTTCATCTTCCTTCTACCCTCTCTCTGTTCATCTCCTTCTACTCCCTCTCTCTGTTCATCTCCTTCTACTCCTCTCTCTGTTCATCTCCTTCTACTCCCTCTCTCTGTTCATCTCCTTCTACACCTCTCTCTGTTCATCTCCTTCTACACCCTCTCTGTTCATCTCCCTTCTACTCCCTCTCTCTGTTCATCTCCCCTCTACTCCCTCTCTCTGTTCATCTCCCTTCTACTCCCTCTCTCTGTTCATCTCCCTTCTACTCCCTCTCTCTGTTCATCTCCCCTCTACTCCCTCTCTCTGTTCATCTCCCTTCTACTCCCTCTCTCTGTTCATCTCCCTTCTACTCCCTCTCTCTGTTCATCTCCCTTCTACACCCTCTCTCTGTTCATCTCCCTTCTACTCCCTCTCTCTGTTCATCTCCCTTCTACACCCTCTCTCTGTTCATCTCCCTTCTACTCCCTCTCTCTGTTCATCTCCCCTCTACTCCCTCTCTGTTCATCTTCCTTCTACTCCCTCTCTCTGTTCATCTCCCTTCTACACCCCTCTCTCTGTTCATCTCCCTTCTACTCCCTCTCTCTGTTCATCTCCTTCTACACCCTCTCTCTGTTCATCTCCCTTCTACTCCTCTCTCTGTTCATCTCCTTCTACTCCTCTCTCTGTTCATCTTCCTTCTACGCCCTCTCTGTTCATCTCCCTTCTACACCCTCTCTCTGTTCATCTCCTTCTACCCTCTCTCTGTTCATCTCCCTTCTACTCCCTCTCTCTGTTCATCTTCCTTCTACTCCCTCTCTCTGTTCATCTCCTTCTACACCCTCTCTCTGTTCATCTCCCTTCTACACCCTCTCTCTGTTCATCTCCCTTCTACACCCTCTCTCTGTTCATCTCCCTTCTACACCCTCTCTCTGTTCATCTCCTTCTACTCCCTCTCTCTGTTCATCTCCCTTCTACACCCTCTCTCTGTTCATCTCCTTCTACACCCTCTCTCTGTTCATCTCCCTGTACTCCCTCTCTGTTCATCTCCCTTCTACACCCTCTCTCTGTTCATCTCCCTTCTACACCCTCTCTCTGTTCATCTCCTTCTACACCCTCTCTCTGTTCATCTCCCTTCTACTCCCTCTCTCTGTTCATCTCCCTTCTACACCCTCTCTCTGTTCATCTCCTTCTACTCCCTCTCTCTGTTCATCTCCTTCTACTCCCTCTCTCTGTTCATCTCCCTTCTACTCCCTCTCTCTGTTCATCTCCCTTCTACACCCTCTCTCTGTTCATCTCCCTTCTACACCCTCTCTCTGTTCATCTCCCTTCTACTCCCTCTCTCTGTTCATCTCCCTTCTACACCCTCTCTCTGTTCATCTCCTTCTACTCCCTCTCTCTGTTCATCTCCTTCTACACCCTCTCTCTGTTCATCTCCCTGTACTCCTCTCTCTGTTCATCTCCCTTCTACACCCTCTCTCTGTTCATCTCCCTTCTACACCCTCTCTCTGTTCATCTCCTTCTACCCTCTCTCTGTATATCTCCTTCTACACCCTCTCTCTGTTCATCTCCCTTCTACACCCTCTCTCTGTTCATCTCCCTTCTACACCCTCTCTCTGTTCATCTCCCTTCTACTCCTCTCTCTGTTCATCTCCCTTCTACACCCTCTCTCTGTTCATCTCCCCCTCTACACCCTCTCTGTTCATCTCCCTTCTACTCCCTCTCTCTGTTCATCTTCCTTCTACTCCCTCTCTCTGTTCATCTTCCTTCTACACCCTCTCTCTGTTCATCTTCCTTCTACACCCTCTCTCTGTTTATCTCCCTTCTACACCCTCTCTCTGTTCATCTCCCTTCTACACCCTCTCTCTGTTCATCTCCCTTCTACACCCTCTCTCTGTTCATCTCCCCTGTACTCCTTCTCTCTTCTACACTCTCTTTCCTTCTCCCCTCTACTCCCTCTCTCTTAACCCTCTCCCCTTCCAGTCTGGTCCCTGTAGTGTAGTCACACCCCTTCCACTTGAACCTAATGTAGCAGGCCTGACCTGCCTTTCTTTCTCACCGGAGGTTTTCCTCTGCACTGTTCAACCAATCCAGGAAAAGTAGAGGAGGAGTTAAGATGGAGAGTGTCCTTGTTAACGTCCAAAAGAGGAAGTCGTTCCCCGTTGAGGGTGCCGCCTCTCTAACCTCTCCACTGTCTCCATTTCCCCTGAAGCAACCGGTTGTAACCGACCACGTTGAGGGCGCCGCCTCTCTAACCTCTCCACTGTCTCCATTTCCCCTGAAGCAACCGGTTGTAACCGACCACGTTGAGGGCGCCTCCTCTCTAACCTCTCCACTGTCTCCATTTCCCCTGAAGCAACCGGTTGTAACCGACCACGTTGAGGGTGCCGCCTCTCTAACCTCTCCACTGTCTCCATTTCCCCTGAAGCAACCGGTTGTAACCGACCACGTTGAGGGTGCCGCCTCTCTAACCTCTCCACTGTCTCCATTTCCCCTGAAGCAACCGGTTGTAACCGACCACGTTGAGGGTGCCGCCTCTCTAACCTCTCCACTGTCTCCATTTCCCCTGAAGCAACCGGTTGTAACCGACCACGTTGAGGGTGTCTCCTCTCTAACCTCTCCACTGTCTCCATTTCCCCTGAAGCAACCGGTTGTAACCGACCACGTTGAGGGTGTCTCCTCTCTAACCTCTCCACTGTCTCCATTTCCCCTGAAGCAACCGGTTGTAACCGACCACGTTGAGGGTGCCGCCTCTCTAACCTCTCCACTGTCTCCATTTCCCCTGAAGCAACCGGTTGTAACCGACCACGTTGAGGGTGTCTCCTCTCTAACCTCTCCACTGTCTCCATTTCCCTGAAGCAACCGGTTGTAACCGACCACGTTGAGGGTGCCGCCTCTCTAACCTCTCCACTGTCTCCATTTCCCTGAAGCAACCGGTTGTAACCGACCACGTTGAGGGTGTCTCCTCTCTAACCTCTCCACTGTCTCCATTTCCCCTGAAGCAACCGGTTGTAACCGACCACGTTGAGGGTACCTCCTCTCTAACCTCTCCACTGTCTCCATTTCCCCTGAAGCAACCGGTTGTAACCGACCACGTTGAGGGCGCCTCCTCTCTAACCTCTCCACTGTCTCCATTTCCCTGAAGCAACCGGTTGTAACCGACCACGTTGAGGTGTCTCCTCTCTAACTTCTCCACTGTCTCCATTTCCCCTGAAGCAACCGGTTGTAACCGACCACGTTGAGGGTGCCGCCTCTAACCTCTCCACTGTCTCCATTTCCCCTGAAGCAACCGGTTGTAACCGACCACGTTGAGGGTGTCTCCTCTCTAACCTCTCCACTGTCTCCATTTCCCCTGAAGCAACCGGTTGTAACCGACCACGTTGAGGGTGTCTCCTCTCTAACCTCTCCACTGTCTCCATTTCCCCTGAAGCAACCGGTTGTAACCGACCACGTTGAGGGCGTCTCCTCTCTAACCTCTCCACTGTCTCCATTTCCCCTGAAGCAACCGGTTGTAACCGACCACGTTGAGGGTGCCGCCTCTCTAACCTCTCCACTGTCTCCATTTCCCCTGAAGCAACCGGTTGTAACCGACCACGTTGAGGGTGTCTCCTCTCTAACCTCTCCACTGTCTCCATTTCCCTGAAGCAACCGGTTGTAACCGACCACGTTGAGGGTACCTCCTCTCTAACCTCTCCACTGTCTCCATTTCCCCTGAAGCAACCGGTTGTAACCGACCACGTTGAGGGCGCCTCCTCTCTAACCTCTCCACTGTCTCCATTTCCCCTGAAGCAACCGGTTGTAACCGACCACGTTGAGGGTGCCGCCTCTCTAACCTCTCCACTGTCTCCATTTCCCCTGAAGCAACCGGTTGTAACAGACCACGTTGAGGGTGTCTCCTCTCTAACCTCTCCACTGTCTCCATTTCCCCCTGAAGCAACCGGTTGTAACCGACCACGTTGAGGGTGCCGCCTCTCTAACCTCTCCACTGTCTCCATTTCCCCTGAAGCAACCGGTTGTAACCGACCACGTTGAGGGCGCCTCCTCTCTAACCTCTCACTGTCTCCATTTCCCTGAAGCAACCGGTTGTAACCGACCACGTTGAGGGTGTCTCCTCTCTAACCTCTCCACTGTCTCCATTTCCCCTGAAGCAACCGGTTGTAACCGACCACGTTGAGGGTACCTCCTCTCTAACCTCCCACTGTCTCCATTTCCCCTGAAGCAACCGGTTGTAACCGACCACGTTGAGGGCGCCTCCTCTCTAACCTCTCCACTGTCTCCATTTCCCCTGAAGCAACCGGTTGTAACCGACCACGTTGAGGGTGTCTCCTCTCTAACCTCTCCACTGTCTCCATTTCCCCTGAAGCAACCGGTTGTAACCGACCACGTTGAGGGTGCCTCCTCTCTAACCTCTCCACTGTCTCCATTTCCCCTGAAGCAACCGGTTGTAACCGACCACGTTGAGGGTGTCTCCTCTCTAACCTCTCCACTGTCTCCATTTCCCCTGAAGCAACCGGTTGTAACCGACCACGTTGAGGGTGTCTCCTCTCTAACCTCTCCACTGTCTCCATTTCCTGAAGCAACCGGTTGTAACCGACCACGTTGAGGGTACCTCCTCTCTAACCTCTCCACTGTCTCCATTTCCCTGAAGCAACCGGTTGTAACCGACCACGTTGAGGGTGCCTCCTCTCTAACCTCTCCACTGTCTCCATTTCCCCTGAAGCAACCGGTTGTAACCGACCACGTTGAGGGCGCCTCCTCTCTAACCTCTCCACTGTCTCCATTTCCCCTGAAGCAACCGTTGTAACCGACCACGTTGAGGGTGCCTCCTCTCTAACCTCTCCACTGTCTCCATTTCCCCTGAAGCAACCGGTTGTAACCGACCACGTTGAGGGCGCCTCCTCTCTAACCTCTCCACTGTCTCCATTTCCCCTGAAGCAACCGGTTGTAACCGACCACGTTGAGGGCGCCTCCTCTCTAACCTCTCCACTGTCTCCATTTCCCTGAAGCAACCGTTGTAACCGACCACGTTGAGGGCGCCTCCTCTCTAACCTCTCCACTGTCTCCATTTCCCCTGAAGCAACCGGTTGTAACCGACCACGTTGAGGGTGCCTCCTCTCTAACCTCTCCACTGTCTCCATTTCCCTGAAGCAACCGGGTTGTAACCGACCACGTTGAGGGCGCCGCCTCTCTAACCTCTCCACTGTCTCCATTTCCCCTGAAGCAACCGGTTGTAACCGACCACGTTGAGGGCGCCTCCTCTCTAACCTCTCCACTGTCTCCATTTCCCTGAAGCAACCGGTTGTAACCGACCACGTTGAGGGTGCCTCCTCTCTAACCTCTCCACTGTCTCCATTTCCCCTGAAGCAACCGGTTGTAACCGACCACGTTGAGGGCGCCGCCTCTCTAACCTCTCCACTGTCTCCATTTCCCCTGAAGCAACCGGTTGTAACCGACCACGTTGAGGGCGTCTCCTCTCTAACCTCTCCACTGTCTCCATTTCCCCTGAAGCAACCGGTTGTAACCGACCACGTTGAGGGCGCCTCCTCTCTAACCTCTCCACTGTCTCCATTTCCCTGAAGCAACCGGTTGTAACCGACCACGTTGAGGGCGCCTCCTCTCTAACCTCTCCACTGTCTTCATTTCCCCTGAAGCAACCGGTTGTAACCGACCACGTTGAGGGCGCCTCCTCTCTAACCTCTCCACTGTCTCCATTTCCCCTGAAGCAACCGGTTGTAACCGACCACGTTGAGGGCGCCTCCTCTCTAACCTCTCCACTGTCTCCATTTCCCCTGAAGCAACCGGTTGTAACCGACCACGTTGAGGGCGCCTCCTCTCTAACCTCTCCACTGTCCATTTCCCCTGAAGCAACCGTTGTAACCATTGAGGGCCTCCTCTCTAACCTCTCCACTGTCTCCATTTCCCCTGAAGCAACCGGTTGTAACCGACCACGTTGAGGGCGCCGCCTCTCTAACCTCTCCACTGTCTCCATTTCCCTGAAGCAACCGGTTGTAACCGACCACGTTGAGGGCGCCTCCTCTAACCTCTCCACTGTCTCCATTTCCCCTGAAGCAACCGGTTGTAACCGACCACGTTGAGGGTGTCTCCTCTCTAACCTCTCCACTGTCTCCATTTCCCCTGAAGCAACCGGTTGTAACCGACCACGTTGAGGGTGCCTCCTCTCTAACCTCTCCACTGTCTCCATTTCCCTGAAGCAACCGGTTGTAACCGACCACGTTGAGGGTGCCACCTCTCTAACCTCTCCACTGTCTCCATTTCCCCTGAAGCAACCGGTTGTAACCGACACGTTGAGGGTGCCGCCTCTCTAACCTCTCCACTGTCTCCATTTCCCTGAAGCAACCGGTTGTAACCGACCACGTTGAGGGCGCCTCCTCTCTAACCTCTCCACTGACTCCATTTCCCCTGAAGCAACCGGTTGTAACAGGGGAAACCGCCTCTGACCTCTCCACTGATCCATTTCCTCAATCTGTCACAGCTTCAGTGAGTGAGATGACTTTTGACCTCTGGCTGTCACTTAGACAGAGTCAGGGCTGAAACATGAAAGACACACTGACCTCGAGGCAGTGATGGGATGGTCCTGTCTGTCTGAAACATGAATAGAGATGGTCCTGTCTGTCTGAAACATGAATAGAGATGGTCCTGTCTGTCTGAAACATGAATAGAGATGGTCCTGTCTGTCTGAAACATGAATAGAGATGGTCCTGTCTGTCTGAAACATGAATAGAGATGGTCCTGTCTGTCTGAAACATGAATAGAGATGGTCCTGTCTGTCTGAAACATGAATAGAGATGGTCCTGTCTGTCTTTTCAAATGAAATAGGCTAATAATAAATCATTCTATAAAACTCTCTGCCTTCCCGATTTATTTTCTAAGCACTCAAATAGAGTTTTTATCTTTGAAATGGGGCCATCTGTCTCAGATAAGGATGAACAAATATAGTATTACACAATTAACCATGGTTATATATAATATAGTATTACACTATTAACCGTGGTTATATATAATATAGTATTACACTATTAAACATGGTTATATATAATATAGTATTACACAATTAAACATGGTTATGTACAATATAGTATTACACTATTAAACATGGTTATATACAATATAGTATTACACATGGTTATATATAATATAGTATTACACTATTAACCATGGTTATATATAATATAGTATTAGACTATTAAACAAGGTTATATATATATATAATAGAGTATTACACTATTAAACGTGGTTATATATACTATAGTATTACACTATTAAACATGGTTATATATAATATAGTATTAGACTATTAACCATGGTTATATATATAATATAGTATTACACTAAACAATATAGTATTACACATGGTTATATGTAATATAGTATTACACTATTAAACATGGTTATATACAATATAGTATTACACTATTAAACATGGTTATATACAATATAGTATTACACTATTAAACATGGTTATATACAATATAGTATTAGACTAATAAACATGGTTATATATATATAATATAGTATTACACTATTAAACATGGTTATATAAAATATGAGGCTATTTACATGACTATGTATTTGTATCACTGCATACCCAGTGTGTAATGTGCAGTCTTAATTTTGTGTACTGCAGTGCTGTGTCCAAGATAATTTCCCTGTCTAGGACATTAAAGTGGATCCTATCTGAATAGAATAAGGCGTCTATAGGACGAGACGTTGAGTCTCTCCTAACCATGAAGCAGTCAGCTCCCCTGATACCTGGTGGCCAGAGTAAACCTGCTACTGCTAACCTCTAACCAGTTAAATCAGGGAGGATAACCTCGAACCAGAGTCAGTTAAATCAGGGAGGATAACCTCTAACCAGAGTCAGTTAAATCAGGGAGGAGGATAACCTCTAACCAGAGTCAGTTAAATCAGGGAGAAGGATAACCTCTAACCAGAGTCAGTTAAATCAGGGAGGAGGATAACCTCTAACCAGAGTCAGTTAAATCAGGGAGGAGGATAACCTCTAACCAGAGTCAGTTAAATCAGGGAGGAGGATAACCTCTAACCAGAGTCAGTTAAACCAGGGAGGAGGATAACCTCTAACCAGAGTCAGTTAAATCAGGGAGGAGGATAACCTCTAACCAGAGTCAGTTAAATCAGGGAGGAGGATAACCTCTAACCAGAGTCAGTTAAATCAGGGAGAAGGATAACCTCTAACCAGAGTCGGTTAAATCAGGGAGGAGGATAACCTCTAACCAGAGTCGGTTAAATCAGGGAGGAGGATAACCTCTAACCAGAGTCAGTTAAATCAGGGAGGAGGATAAACTCTAACCAGAGTCAGTTAAATCAGGGAGAAGGATAACCTCTAACCAGAGTCAGTTAAATCAGGGAGGAGGATAACCTCTAACCAGAGTCAGTTAAATCAGGGAGAAGGATAACCTCTAACCAGAGTCAGTTAAATCAGGGAGGAGGATAACCTCTAACCAGAGTCAGTTAAATCAGGGAGGAGGATAACCTCTAACCAGAGTCAGTTAAATCAGGGAGGAGGATAACCTCTAACCAGTGTCAGTAAATCAGGGAGAAGGATAACCTCTAACCAGAGCCAGTTAAAATCAGGGAGGAGGATAACCTCTAACCAGTTAAATCAGGGAGGATAACTCTAACCAGAGTCAGTTAAATCAGGGAGGATAACCTCTAACCAGAGTCAGTTAAATCAGGGAGGAGGATAACCTCTAACCAGAGTCAGTTAAATCAGGGAGGATAACCTCTAACCAGAGTCAGTTAAATCAGGGAGAAGGATAACCTCTAACCAGAGTCAGTTAAATCAGGGAGGATAACCTCTAACCAGAGCCAGTTAAATCAGGGAGGAGGATAACCTCTAACCAGAGTCAGTTAAATCAGGGAGGAGGATAACCTCTAACCAGTGTCAGTAAATCAGGAGAAGGATAACCTCTAACCAGAGTCAGTTAAAATCAGGGAGGAGGATAACTCTAACCAGTTAAATCAGGGAGGATAACCTCTAACCAGAGTCAGTTAAATCAGGGAGGATAACCTCTAACCAGAGTCAGTTAAATCAGGGAGAAGGATAACCTCTAACCAGAGTCAGTTAAATCAGGAGAAGGATAATCTCTAACCAGAGTCAGTTAAATCAGGGAGGAGGATAACCTCTAACCAGAGTCAGTTAAATCAGGGAGGATAACCTCTAACCAGAGTCAGTTAAATCAGGGAGAAGGATAACCTCTAAGCAGTTCAATCAGGGAGAAGGATAACCTCTAACCAGTTAAATCAGGGAGAAGGATAACCTCTAACCAGGGTCAGTTAAATCAGGGAGAAGGATAACCTCTAACCAGAGCCAGTTAAATCAGGGAGGAGGATAACCTCTAACCAGAGCCAGTTAAATCAGGGAGGAGGATAACCTCTAACCAGAGCCAGTTAAATCAGGGAGGAGGATAACCTCTAACCAGAGCCAGTTAAATCAGGGAGGAGGATAACCTCTAACCAGAGCCAGTTAAATCAGGGAGGAGGATAACCTCTAACCAGAGCCAGTTAAATCAGGGAGGAGGATAACCTCTAACCAGAGCCAGTTAAATCAGGGAGGAGAATAACCTCTAACCAGAGCCAGTTAAATCAGGGAGGAGGATAACCTCTAACCAGTGTCAGTTAAATCAGGGAGGAGGATAAACTCTAACCAGAGTCAGTTAAATCAGCGAGAAGGATAACCTCTAACCAGAGTCAGTTAAATCAGGGAGAAGGATAACCTCTAACCAGAGTCAGTTAAATCAGGGAGAAGGATAACCTCTAACCAGAGTCAGTTAAATCAGGGAGGAGGATAACCTCTAACCAGTTAAATCAGGGAGGAGGATAACCTCTAACCAGTTAAATCAGGGAGGAGGATAACCTCTAACCAGTGTCAGTTAAATCAGGGAGGAGGATAACCTCTAACCAGTGTCAGTAAATCAGGGAGAAGGATAACCTCTAACCAGAGTCAGTTAAATCAGGAGAAGGATAACCTCTAACCAGTGTCAGTACATCAGGGAGAAGGATAACCTCTAACCAGAGTCAGTTAAATCAGGGAGAAGGATAACCTCTAACCAGAGTCAGTTAAATCAGGGAGAAGGATAACCTCTAACCAGAGTCAGTTAAATCAGGGAGGATAACCTCTAACCAGAGTCAGTTAAATCAGGAGGATAACCTCTAACCAGTTAAATCAGGGAGGATAACCTCTAACCAGAGTCAGTTAAATCAGGGAGGATAACCTCTAACCAGAGTCAGTTAAATCAGGGAGGATGACCTCTAACCAGAGTCAGTTAAATCAGGGAGGAGGATAACCTCTAACCAGTTAAATCAGGGAGAAGGATAACCTCTAACCAGTTAAATCAGGGAGGAGGATAACCTCTAACCAGAGTCAGTTAAATCAGGGAGCATAACCTCTAACCAGTTAAATCAGGGAGAAGGATAACCTCTAACCAGAGTCAGTTAAATCAGGGAGCATAACCTCTCTAACCAGAGTCAGTTAAATCAGGGAGAAGGATAACCTCTAACCAGAGTCAGTTAAATCAGGAGCATAACCTCTAACCAGAGTCAGTTAAATAGGGAGAAGGATAACCTCTAACCAGAGTCAGTTAAATCAGGGAGGAGGATAACCTCTAACCAGTTAAATCAGGGAGAAGGATAACCTCTAACCAGAGTCAGTTAAATCAGGGAGGAGGATAACCTCTAACCAGAGTTTAAATCAGGGAGGAGGATAACCTCTAACCAGAGTCAGTTAAATCAGGGAGGATAACCTCTAACCAGAGTCAGTTAAATCAGGGAGGAGGATAACCTCTAACCAGTTAAATCAGGGAGGAGGATAACCTCTAACCAGTTAAATCAGGGAGGATAACCTCTAACCAGAGTCAGTTAAATCAGGGAGGATAACCTCTAACCAGAGTCAGTTAAATCAGGGAGAGGATAACCTCTAACCAGTTAAATCAGGGAGGAGGATAACCTCTAACCAGAGTCAGTTAAATTAACCTCTAACCAGAGTCAGTTAAATCAGGGAGGATAACCTCTAACCAGAGTCAGTTAAATCAGGGAGGAGGATAACCTCTAACCAGTTAAATCAGGGAGGAGGATAACCTCTAACCAGAGTCAGTTAAATCATGGGGGAGGATAACCTCTAACCAGTTAAATCAGGGAGGAGGATAACCTCAAACCAGAGTCAATTAAATCATGGGATAACCTCTAACCAGTTAAATCAGGAGGAGGATAACCTCTAACCAGAGTCAGTTAAATCAGGGAGGAGGATAACCTCTAACCAGTTAAATCAGGGAGGAGGATAACCTCTAACCAGTTAAATCAGGGAGGAGGATAACCTCTAACCAGTTAAATCAGGGAGGAGGATAACCCTGTGGTCATGATGGTAAACACACACACACACACACGCAACCCCCCCACACACACACAAACACAAACACAAACACACCTGTGGTATTAAATGTACTGTAATCTGGCCACGTCAATCTAACTGCTCTGAATAGATGGCTCTGTAACTGGACTGGGTCGACACACAAACATGTAACCTCTGGTTCTGTCCTGCGCCGTCTCAACCTCCTATCAGTATCAGTGCAGGGCTGTCTGTCTGTCAAAACACCTGAGACCCATTAGCTAATGATCTGACACCCCTCACTCCTAATGGGCAAAGAGACACACGAGAGGACCTACCTCCTGAAGACCCCGGCCAGGGCAGAGAGACACACGAGAGGACATACCTCCTGAAGATGCCGGCCAGGGCAGAGAGACCAGGGCATCTCCCCTACCTTCACCTCCCTACCCAATCAATCCAATATCCTGTTGTAGTCTACACACCATCCAATATCCTGTTGTCGTCTACACACCATCCAATATCCTGTTGTAGTCTACACCATCAATATCCTGTTGTAGTCTACACACCATCTAACATCCTGTTGTAGTCACACACCATCAATATCCTGTTGTAGTCTACACCATCTATCCTGTTGTCCTCTACACACCATCCAATATCCTGTTGTAGTCACACCATCCAATATCCTGTTGTAGTCTACACACCATCCAATATCCTGTTGTAGTCTACACACCATCCAATATCCTGTTGTCCTCTACACACCATCCAATATCCTGTTGTAGTCTACACACCATCCAATATCCTGTTGTAGTCTACACACCATCAATATCCTGTTGTAGTCTACACACCATCCAATATCCTGTTGTCGTCTACACACCATCAATATCCTGTTGTAGTCTACACACCATCTAACATCCTGTTGTAGTCTACACACCATCCAATATCCTGTTGTAGTCTACACACCATCCAATATCCTGTTGTCATCTACACACCATCAATATCCTGTTGTAGTCTACACACCATCAATATCCTGTTGTAGTCTACACACCATCCAATATCCTGTTGTCCTCTACATACCATCCAATATCCTGTTGTAGTCTACACACATCCAATATGGTGTTGTCATCTACACACCATCCAATATGGTGTTGTAGTCTACACACCATCCAACATCCTGTTGTAGTCTACACACCATCCAACATCCTGTTGTAGTCTACACACCATCCAATATCCTGTTGTAGTCTACACACCATCCAATATCCTGTTGTAGTCTACACACCATCCAATATCCTGTTGTCCTCTACATACCATCCAATATCCTGTTGTAGTCTACACACCATCCAATATGGTGTTGTCATCTAGCACCATCCAACATCCTGTTGTAGTCTACACACCATCCAATATCCTGTTGTAGTCTACACCATCCAATATGGAGATGAAGTCCTGTTGTCGTCTACACACCATCCAATATCCTGTTGTAGTCTACACACGATCCAATATCCTGTTGTAGTCTACACACCATCCAACATCCTGTTGTAGTCTACACACCATCCAATATCCTGTTGTCGTCTACACACCATCCAATATCCTGTTGTAGTCTACACACCATCCAATATCCTGTTGTAGTCTACACACCATCCAATATCCTGTTGTAGTCTACACACCATCCAATATCCTGTTGTAGTCTACACACCATCCAATATCCTGTTGTAGTCTACACACCATCTAACATCCTGTTGTAGTCTATATATCCTGTTGTAGTCTACACACCATCCAATATCCTGTTGTCCTCTACACACCATCCAATATCCTGTTGTAGTCTACACACCATCCAATATCCTGTTGTAGTCTCACACCATCCAATATCCTGTTGTAGTCTACACACCATCCAATATCCTGTTGTCCTCTACACACCATCAATATCCTGTTGTAGTCTACACACCATCCAATATCCTGTTGTAGTCCACACACCATCCAATATCCTGTTGTAGTCTACACACCATCCAATATCCTGTTGTCGTCTACACACCATCCAATATCCTGTTGTAGTCTACACACCATCCAATATCCTGTTGTAGTCTACACACCATCCAATATCCTGTTGTAGTCTACACACCATCCAATATCCTGTTGTCGTCTACACACCATCCAATATCCTGTTGTAGTCTACACACCATCCAATATCCTGTTGTAGTCTACACACCATCCAATATCCTGTTGTAGTCTACATACCATCCAATATCCTGTTGTAGTCTACACACCATCCAATATGGTGTTGTCATCTACACACACAATATGGTGTTGTAGTCTACACACCATCCAACATCCTGTTGTAGTCTACACACCATCCAACATCCTGTTGTAGTCTACACACCATCCAATATCCTGTTGTAGTCTACACACCATCCAATATCCTGTTGTAGTCTACACCCATCCAATATCTCTGTTGTCATCTATACACCATCCAATATCCTGTTGTAGTCTACACACCATCCAATATGGTGTTGTCCTCACACCATCCAACATCCTGTTGTAGTCTACACACCATCCAATATCCTGTTGTAGTCTACACACCATCCAATATGGTGTTGTCATCTACACACCATCTAATATCCTGTTGTCTCTACATACCATCCAATATCCTGTTGTAGTCTACACACCATCCAATATGGTGTTGTCATTTACACACCATCCAATATCCTGTTGTAGTCTACACACCATCAATATCCTGTTGTCCTCTACATACCATCAATATCCTGTTGTAGTCTACACACCATCCAATATGGTGTTGTCATCTACACACCATCCAACATCCTGTTGTAGTCTACACACCATCCAATATCCTGTTGTCGCTCTACACACCATCAATATCCTGTTGTAGTTCACACACCATCAATATCTCTGTTGTAGTCTACACACCATCCAATATCCTGTTGTCATCTACACACCATCCAATATCCTGTTGTCGTCTACACACCATCAATATCCTGTTGTAGTCTACACACCATCTAATATCCTGTTGTAGTCTACACACCATCAATATCCTGTTGTAGTCTACACACCATCCAATATCTGTTGTAGTCTACACACCATCAATATCCTGTTGTAGTCTACACACCATCCCAATATCCTGTTGTAGTCTACACACCATCAATATCCTGTTGTAGTCTACACACCATCCAACATCCTGTTGTAGTCTACACACCATCCAATATCCTGTTGTAGTCTACACACCATCCAACATCCTGTTGTAGTCTACACACCATCCAATATCCTGTTGTAGTCTACATACCATCCAACATCCTGTTGTAGTCTACACACCATCCAATATCCTGTTGTCGTCTACACACCATCCAATATCCTGTTGTCGTCTACACACCATCCAATATCCTGTTGTAGTCTACACACCATCCAATATCCTGTTGTAGTCTACATACCATCCAACATCCTGTTGTAGTCTACACACCATCCAATATCCTGTTGTCGTCTACACACCATCCAACATCCTGTTGTAGTCTACACACCATCAATATCCTGTTGTAGTCTACATACCATCCAATATCCTGTTGTAGTCTACACACCCACTCCAATATCCTGTTGTAGTCTACACACCATCCAATATCCTGTTGTAGTCTACACACATCAATATCCTGTTGTCATCTACACACCATCCAATATCCTGTTGTAGTCTACACACCATCAATATCCTGTTGTCGTCTACACACCATCCAACATCCTGTTGTAGTCTACACACCCATCCAATATCCTGTTGTAGTCTACACACCATCCAATATCCTGTTGTAGTCTACACACCATCAATATCCTGTTGTCGTCTACACACCATCCAACATCCTGTTGTAGTCTACATACCATCCAATATCCTGTTGTTTCGTCATACACACCATCAATATCCTGTTGTAGTCTACACACCATCCAATATCCTGTTGTAGTCTACACACCATCCAATATCCTGTTGTAGTCTACACACCATCCAACATCCTGTTGTAGTCTACACACCATCAATATCCTGTTGTCATCTACACACCATCCAATATCCTGTTGTAGTCTACACACCATCAACATCCTGTTGTAGTCTACACACCATCCAATATCCTGTTGTAGTCTACACACCATCCAATATCCTGTTGTCGTCTACACACCATCAATATGATGTTGTCATCTACACACCATCCAATATCCTGTTGTAGTCTACACACCATCCAACATCCTGTTGTAGTCTACACACCATCCAACATCCTGTTGTAGTCTACACACCATCCAACATCTGTTGTAGTCTACACACCATCAATATCCTGTTGTAGTCTACACACCATCCAATATCCTGTTGTAGTCTACATACCATCCAATATCCTGTTGTAGTCTACACACCATCCAATATCCTGTTGTCGTCTACACACCATCCAATATCCTGTTGTCGTCTACATACCATCCAATATCCTGTTGTAGTCTACACACCATCCAATATCCTGTTGTAGTCTACACACCATCCAATATCCTGTTGTCGTCTACACACCATCCAATATCCTGTTGTAGTCTACACACCATCCAACATCCTGTTGTCGTCTACACACCATCCAACATCCTGTTGTCGTCTACACACCATCCAACATCCTGTTGTAGTCTACACACCATCCAATATCCTGTTGTAGTCTACACACCATCCAATATCCTGTTGTAGTCTACACACCATCAATATCCTGTTGTAGTCTACACACCATCCAATATCCTATTTGTAGTCTACACACCATCAACATCCTGTTGTCGTCTACACACCATCAACATCCTGTTGTAGTCTACACACCATCCAATATCCTGTTGTAGTCTACACACCATCAATATCCTGTTGTAGTCTACACACCATCCAATATCCTGTTGTAGTCTACACACCATCAACATCCTGTTGTAGTCTACACACCATCCAATATCCTGTTGTAGTCTACACACCATCAATATCCTGTTGTCGTCTACACACCATCCAATATCCTGTTGTCGTCTACACACCATCAATATGATGTTGTAGTCTACACACCATCCAATATCCTGTTGTCGTCTACACACCATCCAATATCCTGTTGTAGTCTACACACCATCAATATCCTGTTGTAGTCTACACACCATCAATATCCTGTTGTAGTCTACACACCATCCAATATCCTGTTGTAGTCTACACACCATCAATATCCTGTTGTAGTACACACCATCCAACATCCTGTTGTAGTCTACACACCATCCAATATCTGTTGTCATCTACACACCATCCAATATCTCTGTTGTAGTCTACACACCATCCAATATGGTGTTGTCATCTACACACCATCCAATATCCTGTTGTAGTCTACACACCATCCAATATCCTGTTGTCATCTACACACCATCAATATCCTGTTGTAGTCTACACACCATCAATATGATGTTGTCATCTACACACCATCAATATCCTGTTGTAGTCTACACACCATCAATATGGTGTTGTCATCTACACACCATCAATATCCTGTTGTAGTCTACACACCATCCAATATCCTGTTGTAGTCTACACCCATCAATATCCTGTTGTCGTCTACACACCATCCAATATGGTGTTGTCATCTACACCATCAATATCCTGTTTGTAGTCTACACCATCAATATCCTGTTGTCGTCTACACACCATCAATATCCTGTTGTAGTCTACACACCATCCAATATCCTGTTGTAGTCTACACACCATCAATATCCTGTTGTCAGTCACACACCATCAATATCCTGTTGTCGTCTACACCATCCAATATCCTGTTGTAGTCTACACCATCAATATCCTGTTGTAGTCTACACACCATCAATATCCTGTTGTAGTCTACACACCATCCAACATCCTGTTGTCGTCTACACACCATCAATATCCTGTTGTAGTCTATACACCATCAATATCCTGTTGTAGTCTACACACCATCCAATATCCTGTTGTAGTCTACATACCATCCAATATCCTGTTGTAGTCTACACACCATCAATATCCTGTTGTAGTCTACACACCATCCAATATCCTGTTGTAGTCTACACACCATCCAATATCCTGTTGTAGTCTACACCATCAATATCCTGTTGTAGTCTACACACCATCAATATCCTGTTGTAGTCTACACACCATCAATATGGTGTTGTCGTCTCACACCATCAATATCCTGTTGTAGTCTACACACCATCCAATATGGTGTTGTAGTCTACACACCATCAATATGATGTTGTAGTCTACACACCATCAATATGATGTTGTAGTCTACACACCATCCAATATCCTGTTGTAGTCTACACACCATCAATATGGTGTTGTCATCTACACACCATCCAATATGATGTTGTCGTCTACACACCATCAATATGATGTTGTCGTCTACACACCATCCAATATCCTGTTGTCGTCTACACCATCAATATCCTGTTGTAGTCTACACACCATCCAATATCCTGTTGTAGTCTACACACCATCAATATCCTGTTGTGTCTACACACCATCCAATATCCTGTTTGTAGTCTACACACCCATCAAATATCCTGTTGTCATCTACACACCATCCAATATCCTGTTATAGTCTACACACGATCCAATATCCTGTTGTAGTCTGCAACCATCCCAATATGGTGTTGTAGTCTACACACCATCAATATGGTGTTGTCGTCTACACACCATCCAATATCCTGTTGTAGTCTACACATCCAATATCCTGTTGTAGTCTACACACCCATCAATATGGTGTTGTAGTCTACACACCATCAATATGGTGTTGTAGTCTACACACCATCCCAATATCTCTGTTGTAGTCTACACACCATCAATATCTCTGTTGTAGTAGTCTACACACCATCCAATATCCTGTTGTAGTCTACACACCATCCAATATCCTGTTGTAGTCTACACACCATCCAATATCCTGTTGTAGTCTACACACCATCAATATCGTGTTGTAGTCTACACACTATCTAATATCCTGTTGTAGTCTACACACCATCCAATATCCTGTTGTAGTCTACACACCATCAAATATCCTGTTGTAGTCTACACACCATCAATATCCTGTTGTAGTCTACACACATCCAATATGGTGTTGTAGTCTACACACCATCAATATGGTGTTGTAGTCTACACACCATCAATATGGTGTTGTAGTCTACACACCATCCAATATCCTGTTGTAGTCTACACACCATCCAATATCCTGTTGTAGCTCACACCATCCAATATCCTGTTGTAGTCTACACACCATCCAATATCCTGTTGTAGTCTACACACCATCCAATATCCTGTTGTAGTCTACACCATCCCAATATCCTGTTGTAGTCTACACACATCCAATATCCTGTTGTAGTCTACACACCATCTAACATCCTGTTGTAGTCTACACACCATCCAATATCCTGTTGTATCTACACACCATCCAATATCCTGTTCAAATCAAATCAAATGTTATTTGTCTACACACCATCCAATATTTTCCTGTTGTTAACTGAGGGCAGACACAGATTTGTACCATATCCAGTCTACACACCATTTGAAGACTTGCAACCTTTCGGTTACTGGTCAACACTCTAACCAATATCCTGTTGTAGTCTACACACCATCCAATATCCTGTTGCAAGTCTACACACCATCAATATCCTGTTGTAGTCTACACACCATCCAATATCCTGTTGTAGTCTACACACCATCCAATATCCTGTTGTAGTCTACACACCATCCAATATCCTGTTGTAGTCTACACACCATCCAATATCCTGTTGTCGTCTACACACCATCCAATATCCTGTTGTAGTCTACACACCATCCAATATCCTGTTGTAGTCTACACACCATCCACACCAACACAACATTTAGTGTGACTGTCCTGGTTATAAATAACTAACTGTTACTGTCCTGGTTATAACAACATGACCAACACAACAGTTAGTGGTACTGTCCTGGTTATAACAACATGACCAACACAACAGTTAGTGGTACTGTCCTGGTTATAAATAACTAACTGTTACTGTCCTGGTTATAACAACATGACCAACACAACAGTGGTACTGTCCTGGTTATAAATAACTGGTACTGTCCTGCTTTAACAACATGACCAACACAACAGTTAGTGTACTGTCCTGGTTATAAATAACTAACTGTTACTGTCCTGGTTATAACAACATGACCAACACAACAGTTAGTGGTACTGTCCTGGTTATAAATAACTAACTGTTACTGTCCTGGTTATAAATAACTAACTGACCCTGAAACACATAACAGTTAGTGGTACTGTCCTGGTTATAAATAACTAACTGTTACTGTCCTGGTTATAACAACATGACCAACACAACAGTTAGGGTACTGTCCTGGTTATAAATAACTAACTGTTACTGTCCTGGTTATAACAACATGACCAACACAACAGTTACTGTCCTGGTTATAAATAACTGACCAACACACACAGTTAGTGGTACTGTCCTGGTTATAACAACACTGACCAACACAACAGTTAGTGGTACTGTCCTGGTTATAAATAACCAACACAACTGTTACTGTCCTGGTTATAACAACATACCAACACAACAGTTAATTGTACTGTCCTGGTTATAAATAACTAACTGGCACTGTCCTGGTTATAACAACATGACCAACACAACAGTTAGTGACTGTCCTGGTTATAAATAACTAACTGTTACTGTCCTGGTTATAACAACATGACCAACACAACAGTTAGTGGTACTGTCCTGGTTATAAATAAACACAACTGTTACTGTCCTGGTTATAACAACATGACCAACACAACAGTTAGTGTACTGTCCTGGTTATAAATAACTAACTGGTACTGTCCTGGTTATAACAACATGACCAACACAACTGTCCTGGTTATAAATAACTAACTGTTACTGTCCTGGATTTATAACAACATGAACACAACAGTTAGTGGTACTGTCTGGTTATAAATAACTAACTGTTACTGTCCTGGTTATAACAACATGACCAACACAACAGTTAGTGGTACTATTCTGGTTATAACAACATGTTACTGTCCTGGTTATAACAACATGACCAACACAACAGTTAGTGGTACTGTCCTGGTTATAAATAACTAACTGTTACTGTCCTGGTTATAACAACATGACCAACACAACAGTTAGTGGTACTGTCCTGGTTATAAATAACTAACTGTTACTGTCCTGGTTATAACAACATGACCAACACAACAGTTAGTGGTACTGTCCTGGTTATAAATAACTAACTGTTACTGTCCTGGTTATAACAACATGACCAACACAACAGTTAGTGGTACTGTCCTGGTTATAAATAACTAACTGTTACTGTCCTGGTTATAACAACATGACCAACACAACAGTTAGTGGTACTGTCCTGGTTATAAATAACTAACTGTTACTGTCCTGGTTATAACAACATGACCAACACAACAGTTAGTGGTACTGTCCTGGTTATAAATAACTAACTGTTACTGTCCTGGTTATAACAACATGACCAACACAACAGTTAGTGGTACTGTCCTGGTTATAA
>NC_068457.1:27304661-27310967 GCF_023373465.1 Oncorhynchus keta
CATTGTACTTCGTTCGGTGCATGTTTTGGCTCCCGATGGCCGCCTCTCTAACCTCTCCACTGTCTCCATTTCCTCAATCTGTACAGCTTCAGTCCAGTGAGATGACTTTTGACCTCTGGCTGTCACTTAGACAGAGCAGGGCAACAGGGGAAACACACTGACACTGAGGCTCGAGGGATGGCAGTGATGAAATAATATGAGATGGTCCTGTCTGTCTGAAACATGAATAGAGATGGTCCTGTCTGTCTGAAACATGAATAGAGATGGTCCTGTCTGTCTGAAACATGAATAGAGATGGTCCTGTCTGTCTGAAACATGAATAGAGATGGTCCTGTCTGTCACAAAACATGAATAGAGATGGTCCTGTCTGTCTGAAACATGAATGGAGATGGTCACTCTCTGTCTGGAAACATGAATAGAGATGGTCCTGTCTGTCTGAAACATGAATAGAGATGGTCCTGTCTGTCTGAACATGAAATAGAGATGGTCCTGTCTGTCTGAAACATGAATAGAGATGGTCCTGTCTGTCTCTTCATGAATAGAGATAGGCTAAACATAATAGAGATGGTCCTTCTGTCTGAAACTCTGAATTCCCGATTTATTTTCTGAAGCACTCAAATAGAGATTTTATCTTTGAAATGAATAGAGGCCATCTGTCTGAAACATGAATAGGATGAACAAATATAGTATTTCAAAATGAAATGGTTATATATAAATATTCTATAAAACTCTCTGCCTTCCCGATTTATTTTCTAAACTCAAATAGGGTTTTTATCTTTGAAATGGGGCCATCTGTCTCAGATATGATGAACAAATATAGTATTACAATAACCATGGTTATATATAATATAGTATTACACTATTAAACATGGTTATATACAATATAGTTTAACCATGGTTATATATATATAATATAGTATTACACTAAACAATATAGTATTACACATGGTTATATATAATATAGTATTTAGACATAAACAAGGTTATAATATATATAATATTACATAATATTAACCATGGTTATATATAATATAGTATTACACTATTAAACATACATATATAATTATAAAAAGATTTTCATAATTATTAACATGGTTATATATAATATAGTATTACACTATTAAACATGCATATATATAATATAATATTACACTAAACAATATAGTATTACACATGGTTATATATAATATAGTATTACTATAATATAGTATTACACTAAACAATATAGTATTACACATGGTTATATATAATATAGTATTACTATTAAACATGGTTATATACAATATAGTATTACACTATTAAACATGGTTATATATATATATATAATATAGTATTACACTATTAATATATTAATAAACATGGTTATATAAAATATGAGGCTATTTACATGACTATGTATTTGTATCACTGCATACCCAGTGTGCAATGTAGTCTTAATTTTGTGTACTGCAGTGCTGTGTCCAAGATAATTTCCCTGTCTGGAACATTAAAGTGGATCCTATCTGAATTAGAATAAGGCGTGCTAGACGAGACGTTGAGTCTCTCCCAACCATGAAGCAGCTCCTGATACCTGGTGGCCAGAGTAAACCTGCTACTGCTAACCTCTAACCAGAGTCAGTTAAATCAGGGAGGAGGTTAACCTCTAACCAGAGTCAGTTAAATCAGGGGAGGATAACCTCTAACCAGAGTCAGTTAAATCAGGGAGGATAACCTCTAACCAGAGCAGTTAAATCAGGGAGGAGGATAACCTCTAAATCCAGAGTCAGTTAAATCAGGGAGGAGGATAACCTCTAACCAGTTAAATCAGGGAGGATAACCTCTAACCAGAGTCAGTCAGGAGAAGGGATAACTCTAACCAGAGCCAGGGAGGAGGATAACCTCTAACCAGAGTCAGTTAAATCAGGAGGAGGATAACCTCTAACCAGAGTCAGAGTCAGTTAAATCAGGGAGGATAACCTCTAACCAGAGTCAGTTAAATCAGGGAGGAGGATAACCTCTAACCAGAGTCAGTTAAATCAGGGAGGATAACCTCTAACCAGAGTCAGTTAAATCAGGGAGGATAACCTCTAACCAGAGTCAGTTAAATCAGGGAGAAGGATAACCTCTAACCAGAGTCAGTTAAATCAGGGAAGGATAACCTCTAACCAGAGTCAGTTAAATCAGGGGAGGATAACCTCTAACCAGAGTCAGTTAAATCAGGGAGGAGGATAACCTAACCAGAGTCAGTTAAATCAGGAGGGATAAACCTCTGCCAGAGTCAGTTAAATCATGGGGGGAGGATAACCTCAACCAGTTAAATCAGGGGGATAACCTCAGCTTAGGAGTTAAATCAGGGAGGATAACCTCTAACCAGAGTCAGTTAAATCATGGGGGAGGATAACCTCTAACCAGTTAAATCAGGGAAGAGGATAACCTCTAACCAGAGTCAGTTAAATCAGGGAGGAGGATAACCTCTAACCAGTTAAATCAGGGAAGAGGATAACCTCTAACCAGAGTCAGTTAAATCAGGGAGGAGGATAACCTCTAACCAGTTAAATCAGGGAGGAGGATAACCTCTAACCAGAGTCAGTTAAATCAGGGAGGAGGATAACCTCTAAGCAGTTCAATCAGGGAGGAGGATAACCTCTAACCAGTTAAATCAGGGAAGAGGATAACCTCTAACCAGTTAAATCAGGGAGGAGGATAACCTCTAACCAGAGTCAGTTAAATCATGGGGGAGGATAACCTCTAACCAGTTAAATCAGGGAAGAGGATAACCTCTAACCAGAGTCAGTTAAATCAGGGAGGATAACCTCTAACCAGAGTCAGTTAAATCATGGGGGAGGATAACCTCTAACCAGTTAAATCAGGGAAGAGGATAACCTCTAACCAGAGTCAGTTAAATCAGGGAGGAGGATAACCTCTAACCAGTTAAATCAGGGAAGAGGATAACCTCTAACCAGAGTCAGTTAAATCAGGGAGGAGGATAACCTCTAACCAGAGTCAGTAAATCAGGGAGGAGGATAACCTCAACCAGAGTCAGTTAAATCAGGAGGATAACCTCTAAGAGTCAGTTAAATCAGGAGGAGGATAACTCTAACCAGAGTCAGTTAAATCAGGGAAGAGGATAACCTCTAACCAGTTAAATCAGGGAGGAGGATAACCTCTAACCAGAGTCAGTTAAATCATGGGGGAGGATAACCTCTAACCAGTTAAATCAGGGAAGAGGATAACCTCTAACCAGAGTCAGTTAAATCAGGGAGGAGGATAACCTCTAACCAGTTAAATCAGGGAGGAGGATAACCTCTAACCAGTTAAATCAGGGAAGAGGATAACCTCTAACCAGAGTCAGTTAAATCAGGGAGGAGGATAACCTCTAACCAGTTCAATCAGGGAGGAGGATAACCTCTAACCAGTTAAATCAGGGAAGAGGATAACCTCTAACCAGTTCAATCAGGGAGGAGGATAACCTCTAACCAGTTAAATCAGGGAAGAGGATAACCTCTAACCAGAGTCAGTTAAATCAGGGAGGAGGATAACCTCTAACCAGTTAAATCAGGGGGAAGGATAACCTCTAACCAGAGTCAGTTAAATCAGGGAGGATAACCTCTAACCAGAGTCAGTTAAATCAGGGAGGAGGATAACCTCTAACCAGAGTCAGTTAAATCAGGGAGGATAACCTCTAACCAGTTAAATCAGGGAGGAGGATAACCTCTAACCAGTTAAATCAGGGAAGAGGATAACCTCTAACCAGAGTCAGTTAAATCAGGGAGGAGGATAACCTCTAACCAGTTAAATCAGGGAGGAGGATAACCTCTAACCAGAGTCAGTTAAATCAGGGAGGAGGATAACCTCTAACCAGTTAAATCAGGGAGGAGGATAACCTCTAACCAGTTAAATCAGGGAGGAGGATAACCTCTAACCAGTTAAATCAGGGAGGAGGATAACCTCTAACCAGTTTAAATCAGGGAGAGGGATAACCTCTAACCAGAGTCAGTTAATCAGGGAGGATAACCTCTAACCAGAGTCAGTTAAATCATGGGGGAGGATAACCTCTAACCAGTTAAATCAGGGAAGAGGATAACCTCTAACCAGAGTCAGTTAAATCAGGGAGGAGGATAACCTCTAACCAGTTAAATCAGGGAAGAGGATAACCTCTAACCAGAGTCAGTTAAATCAGGGAGGAGGATAACCTCTAACCAGTTAAATCAGGAGGAGGATAACCTCTAACCAGAGTCAGTTAAATCAGGGAGGATAACCTCTAACCAGTTAAATCAGGAGGAGGATAACCCTAACCAGTTAATCAGGGAAGAGGATAACAACCAGGAGGATAACTCTAACCAGAGTCAGTTAAATCAGGGAGGAGGATAACCTCTAACCAGTTAAATCAGGGAAGAGGATAACCTCTAACCAGAGTCAGTTAAATCAGGAGGAGGATAACCTCTAACCAGAGTCAGTTAAATCAGTTAAATCAGGATAACCTCTAACCAGAGTCAGTTAAATCAGGGAGGAGGATAACCTCTAACCAGAGTCAGTTAAATCAGGAGGAGGATAACCTCTAACCAGTTAAATCAGGGGGAAGGATAACCTCTAACCAGAGTCAGTTAAATCAGGGAGGATAACCTCTAACCAGAGTCAGTTAAATCAGGGAGGAGGATAACCTCTAACCAGAGTCAGTTAAATCAGGGAGGATAACCTCTAACCAGTTAAATCAGGGAGGAGGATAACCTCTAACCAGTTAAATCAGGGAAGAGGATAACCTCTAACCAGAGTCAGTTAAATCAGGGAGGAGGATAACCTCTAACCAGTTAAATCAGGGGAAGGATAACCTCTAACCAGAGTCAGTTAAATCAGGGAGGAGGATAACCTCTAACCAGAGTCAGTTAAATCAGGGAGGAGGATAACCTCTAACCAGAGTCAGTTAAATCAGGGAGGATAACTCTAACCAGAGTCAGTTAAATCAGGAGGATAACCTCCAGAACCAGTTAAACCAGGGAGAAGGATAACCTCTAACCAGAGTCAGTTAAATCAGGGAGGATAATCTCTAACCAGAGTCAGTTAAATCAGGAGGATAACCTCTAACCAGTTAAATCAGGAGGATAACCTCTAACCAGTTAAATCAGGAGGAGATAATCTCTAACCAGAGTCAGTTAAATCAGGAGTGATAACCTCTAACCAGTTAAATCAGGAGAAGGATAACCCTAACCAGAGTCAGTTAAATCAGGGAGGACCAACCAGGGTCAGTTAAATCAGGAAGAGGACAACCCTGTGGGTCACGATGGTAAACACACACACACACACACACACACACACACACACGCAAACCCCCCACACACACAAACACAAACACACACAAACTCACCTGTGGCATTAAATGTACTGTAATCTGGCCACGTCAATCTAACTGCTCTGAATAGATGGCTTTGTAACTGGACTGGGTCGACACACAAACATGTAACCTCTGGTTCTGTCCTGCACTGTCTCAACCTCCTATCAGTATCAGTGCAGTATCAGGCAGTGTCTGTCTGTCAAAACACCCCTCACTCCTAATGGGCAACAGACACACGAGACCCCGGCCAGGGTAGCAGAGCGACAGATTTGAACCTTACCTTGTCAGACCCCGGCCAGGAGAGAGACACACAAGAGGTTACTACCTCCTGAAGACTGCCAACCAGGGCAGAGACCAGACCCGCCCTGTTGTAGTCTACCCACCACCAATATCCAGTCTACACACCATCAGCATCTGTTGTAGTCTACACACCATCAATATGATGTTGTAGTCTACACACCATCCAATATCCTGTTGTAGTCTACACACCATCAATATCTGTTGTAGTCTACACACCATCCCAATATCCTGTTGTAGTCTACACACCATCAATATCCTGTTGTAGTCTACACACCATCAATATGGTGTTTGTAGTCTACACACCATCAATATCTGTTGTAGTCTACACACCATCAATATCTGATGTAGTCTACACACATCAATATCCTGTTGTAGTCTACACACCATCCAATATCCTGTTACCAGTCTGCACACATCCCAATATCTGTTGCTTTCGTCTACACCCCATCAATATCCTGTTGTAGTCTACACACCATCCAATATCTGTTGTAGTCTACACACCATCAATATCCTGTTGTAGTCTACACACCATCCAATATCCTGTTGTCATACACCATCCAATATCCTGTTGTAAATTCCACCACACACCATATCCAACATCCTGTTGTAGTCTACACTTCCTGTCCAATATCCTGTTGTCTACCATCAATAATTGTTGTAGTCTACACACCATCCACACCAACACAACAGTTAGTGTG
>NC_068457.1:27311067-27327253 GCF_023373465.1 Oncorhynchus keta
CGTAGAATGTATGCACACATGACTGTAGTTCGCGTGTTGCGCCGAAACCCAAACCGCCCGTTGTAGCCTATCAGCGGCTTGATGTCCGACATGAGACCACTGTGGTTGCTCACCTGCTCTCGGGAGTGACCTGTCCGGTACAGAGACAAGATACCAGTGACTCTGAGCAATGATGATGATGATGTAAAACCTGTATAGATGATGAATCCCATGTAGACCTACTGATGTAAAACCTGTATAGATGATGAATCCCATGTAGACCTACTGATGTAAAACCTGTATAGATGATGAATCCCATGTAGACCTACTGATGTAAAACCTGTATAGATGATGAATCCCATGTAGACCTACTGATGTAAAACCTGTATAGATGATGAATCCCATGTAGACCTACTGATGTAAAACCTGTATAGATGATGAATCCCATGTAGACCTACTGATGTAAAACCTGTATAGATGATGAATCCCATGTAGACCTACTGATGTATAGATGATAATAATAATAATAATAATAATAATAATATATGCCATTTAGCAGACGCTTTTATCCAAAGCGACTTACAGTCATGTGTGCATACATTCTACGTATGGGTGGTCCCGGGAATCGAGACCCGTTACAAGCGCCATGCTCTACCAACTGAGCTACAGAAGGACCATGAATCCCATGTAGACCTACTGATGTAAAACCTGTATAGATGATGAATCCTATGTAGACCTACTGATGTAAACCTGTATAGATGATGAATCCCATGTAGACCTACTGATGTAAAACCTGTATAGTATTTATTTAACCGTATGTAGACCTACTGATGTAAAATGTAGACCTACTGATGTAAAACCTGTATAGATGATGAATCCCATGTAGACCTACTGATGTAAAACCTGTATAGATGATGAATCCCATGTAGACCTACTGATGTAAAACCTGTATAGATGATGAATCCCATGTAGACCTACTGATGTAAAACCTGTATAGATGATGAATCCCATGTAGACCTACTGCTAAATAAAAGTAGTTTGATTTATTGAATAGAATAGAAGAGGATGTCAGCAGGGTATAGAATAGTTTCTTCAGAATATAACTGTAGCCTATTCTTCAGTCTCCTCCAAACTGTTTGTCACTTCACATAGCCTATAGGCCTATCTCCCCCATCCTTCATTCGATAGGTCAAAGCAATGGCATGCCTTGATTATTTCCACCTGGTGGCCAGAAAAGCCACCACCTGTAAAACAGTAGCTGTGGATAAGAGTCAGCTAAATGACCAAATTATACAATGTAAATGTAAACGTATTTATCTGATTCTGTGGACCTAATTTGATGTCAATGCCGTTTAATGCAAATAAATAAATAAATAATAGAATAATAGAATAGAACAGGCTATATAATAGAATAGAATATCCTAGAATATAATAGAACAGCCTACCTGCTCCGGAAGTGTTCCTCAGGTCTCGGGACTTTTGGGCAGCGGCGCTCTTCAGTTCCTTGTTCTCGGTCTTCTGCGGGACCCTCCGCACCGACAGGGTGGTCTTCTGCGGGACCCTCTGCACCGATGGGGTGGTCGTGTAGCGCGCAGCGTGGGGGTCATTATGTGCGTCGTACCCGGGGAGCACCGACCAGAGCCGGGGGCGCATGTGTTCATACCCGAGCGCAACCGAACTGACAGCGATGCAGTCGAGCACGAACTTCTGCTCGCGCTTCTCAGGCCCAGAGTGATTCATTTTAGGCAATGCCACTCTGAAATGACAAAATATATCAAATAAGTCCACATTCAATATATAGAAATTAGGCACAGATCCTTTTAAAATTAGACTTGGCTACTAAAATTAAATCATTTTAAAAGCGGGTCAAATTCGGGCCTGTGCAGTTTTAATTTTTTTATTTTTATTTCACCTTTATTTAACCAGGTAGGCTAGTTGAGAACAAGTTCTCATTTGCAACTGTGACCTGGCCAAGATAAAGCAAAGCAATTCGACACATAAAACAACACAGAGTTACACATTACACAGCAGTGTGTGTTATTATACTTATGACCCAAATTCCAAAAATGTACGGAGGGGACATGAATAGCCAAAAACACTCACATGAACAATCACAGCAAAAGCACGTAAAATCAACACTCACTCCCCGGTCAGTTGTGCACCTGCCAATGTGCTCGTTTACACTTTACTTCAAAAGCCTGCTGAATGACGCACATTTAAGTCTTTATTACGTTTCAGCAGATATAGCTGGGAAAATTGCTTCACAAGAGGGATGCCAATGCACAATTGCTCATCTACCATTTTTTATTAAATCGGTCTCAGAAATACAGTGACAATTGTCATGACATGAGCTATCTGGATTCAACTCGGAAGGGATCCTTAAAGTGATTATACAGGCCTATTTGCTTTTAGAAGACATGCTAAAGTTAAAATAAACTGAGTTTCTAAACTTTGGCCCCAGCGCCTGTCGCTGCGGGGGGTGCAAGTGGCTATTGTGACGTCGCTCGTAGCAACAAGGTCAGTGTTGGAGTTGCGCGCCCGGGTGCATTTCGCATCGAGATTTATCACCCGAGGAGACGCACTGCAATGGGCTATCGGCGGGGGAGAATCTGGAAGGCGGGGGAGAATCTGGAAATCGGTGAATTGAGCCGAATCTGGAAGTCCGTGGATTGAACTGAAACAACTCTGGGTTTCTTGTATTTATTTTTTAAAGAGATTTTGCTTTAATTGTCATGATGGCCGACTTGCTGTCCGTGGTGTCGGAGGCGGAGAGGAAGTCCTTTCCAACCCTCTCTCAGCTCTCAGAAAACGGTCAGGACAGGACACACTTTCTAGCCTATTATATTGTACAGCAGAAAAGATCTATCCCACCTTGCCGCATCGTAAAAACACCTAGGCTATACACATTTGTTTGCAAACTTTGCACAATTTAGAATCAAGGTGTGCATGTCATTTTTTAAAAGCATTTAGCTATATGAGCAATTTTTATTTTCTGACAATTGTTCTGAAAATGTTCTGCTTTATTTCAGACGTTGACAGCATTTGGTCGAACGTGTCATCTTTCGTGGAGCGACAGATGACCTTGCAAAGGTCAGAGCACTTTAGAAAGTCGATATTGCCATAGTCAGTGGTCAGGCAGTTCAGCTGAACCGAGGGTATAGCAAAGGAGGAGGTTTTAGGAGGTTGAAGTTCATTTATTCAATTTCTACACCATTTTAAAACTCTAAAATGCTATTTGATGAAGAGCAAAATGAATCAGGCATTAATTATCACCACGTGTAGGCTACAATCAGTAGTGGAAAAAGTATCCAATTGTCATACTTGAGTAAAAGTAAAGATACCTTAATAGAAAATGACTCGGTATTTGCTCTTAAATATACTTAATTATCAAAAGTAAATGTAATTGCAAAAATAAACGTAAGGTTCAAAAGTAAAAGCATAAATCATTATCCATTCCTTATAGTAAGCAAACCAGATGCCACCATTATCTTTTTTTTTTTCACGGACAGACGGGCAAACTCCAAAACTCAGATTTAATTTACAAACGAAGCATTTGTGTTTAGTGAGTCCGCCAGATCAGAGGCAGTAGGGATGACCAGGGATGTTCTGTTGATAACTGTGTGAATTGTACAATTTTTCTGTCCTGGTGAGCATTCGAAATGTAACGAGTACTTTTGGGTGTCGAGGGAAAATGTATGGAGTAAAAAGTACATTATTTTCTTTGAGAATGCAGTGGACTAAAAGTAAAAGTTGTCAAAAATATAAATAGAAAAGTAAAGTACAGCTACCCCCAAAAAACGACTTAAGTTGTATTTTAAAGTATTTTTACTTAAGTACTTTACAACACTGGCTACAATGTCAACCACTATTCAACCTCGTCATAAATTGACTCATTTACTTGTGGAACAGTACATACAGTGAACATGAAATAGATGCATAATACATGCTATCAAGTCACAACAAGGCCCGACATCAAATGCTGGCGTCAGTGTGAAACGATCTGGCCTTAATGGCCATGTACTCTTATAACCTCCATCCGGCACAGCCAGAAGAGGACTGGCCACCCCACATAGCCTGGTTCCTCTCTACCCAGTACAGCCAGAAGAGGACTGGCCACCTCTCAGAGCCTGGTTCCTCTCTACCCAGTACAGCCAGAAGAGGACTGGCCACCTCTCAGAGCCTGGTTCCTCTCTACCCAGTACAGCCAGAAGAGGACTGGCCACCCCTCAGAGCCTGGTTCCTCTCTACCCAGTACAGCCAGAAGAGGACTGGCCACCTCTCAGAGCCTGGTTCATCTCTACCCAGTACAGCCAGAAGAGGACTGGCCACCCTTCAGAGCCTGGTTCCTCTCTACATAGTACAGCCAGAAGAGAACTGGCCACCCCTCAGAGCCTGGTTCATCTCTACCCAGTACAGCCAGAAGAGGACTGGCCACCTCTCAGAGCCTGGTTCATCTCTACCCAGTACAGCCAGAAGAGGACTGGCCACCCTTCAGAGCCTGGTTCCTCTCTACATAGTACAGCCAGAAGAGAACTGGCCACCTCTCAGAGCCTGGTTCATCTCTACCCAGTACAGCCAGAAGAGGACTGGCCACCCTTCAGAGCCTGGTTCCTCTCTACATAGTACAGCCAGAAGAGGACTGGCCACCTCTCAGAGCCTGGTTCATCTCTACCCAGTACAGCCAGAAGAGGACTGGCCACCCTTCAGGGCCTGGTTCCTCTCTACCCAGTACAGCCAGAAGAGGACTGGCCACCCTTCAGGGCCTGGTTCCTCTCTACCCAGTACAGCCAGAAGAGGACTGGCCACCCTTCAGGGCCTGGTTCCTCTCTACCCAGTACAGCCAGAAGAGGACTGGCCACCCTTCAGAGCCTGGTTCCTCTCTACCCAGTACAGCCAGAAGAGGACTGGCCACCCTTCAGAGCCTGGTTCCTCTCTACCCAGTACAGCCAGAAGAGGACTGGCCACCCTTCAGGGCCTGGTTCCTCTCTACCCAGTACAGCCAGAAGAGGACTGGCCACCCTTCAGGGCCTGGTTCCTCTCTACCCAGTACAGCCAGAAGAGGACTGGCCACCCTTCAGAGCCTGGTTCCTCTCTAGTTTTCTTCCTATGTTCCTGCCTTTCCAGAGAGTTTTTCCTAGCCACCGTGCTTCTACATCTGCATTGCTTGCTGTTTGGGCTTTGAGGCTGGGTTTCTGTATGAGCACTTTGTGACATCTGCTGATGTAAAAGGACTTTTGATTGCTTGAGTAACCAGAGCATAAAACAGCTGACTGCGAATGCAAATGATTCCAGATAAATCCTACACATGCATTGGGGCGGCAGCGTAGCCTAGTGGTTAGAGCGTTGGACTAGTAACCGAAGGTTGCAAGTTCAAATCCCCGAGCTGACAAGGTACAAATCTGTCGTTCTGCCCCTGAACAGGCAGTTAACCCACTGTTCCTAGGCCGTCATTGAAAATAAGAATTTGTTCTTAACTGACTTGCCTAGTTAAATAAAGGTAAAAAATAAAAATAAAAGGCATAGCCTACATCATACTTACTTAGGCCTACAATCGACAAGGACGCATGAAGACAAACAAACTCGTCTAAAGAATGACACATTTTTAAATGTTGATTTTTCCCCCACAAATTAATACAAATAAAAAACAGAAATACCTTACTTACATAAGCATTCAGACCCTTTACTATGAGACTCGAAATTGAGCTCAGGTGCATCTTGTTTCGATTGATCCTCCTCGAAATGTTTCTACAACTTGATTGGAGTCCACCTGTGGTAAATTTCATTGATTAGACATGATTTGGAAAGGCACACACCTGTCTATATAAGGTCCCACAGATGATAGTGCATGTCAGAGCAAAAACCAAGCCATGAGGTTGAAGGAATTGTCCATAGAGCTCCGAGACCGGATTGTGTTGATGCACAGATCTGGGGAAGTGTACCAAAACATTTCTGCAGCATTGAAGGTCCCCAAGATCACTGGTTGCCTGGCCAAACTGAGCAATCGGGGAGAAGGGCCTTGGTCAGGGAGGTGACCAAGAACCCGATGGTCACTCTGACAGAGCTCCAGAGTTCCTCTGTGGAGATGGGAGAAACTTCCAGAAGGACAACCATCTCTGCAGCACTCCACCAATCTGGCCTTTATGGTAGAGTGGCCAGATGAAAGCCACTCCTCAGTAAAAGGCACATGACAGCTCGCTTGGAGTTTGCCAAAAGACATCTAAAGGAATACTCAGACCATGAGAAGCTCTTTGGCCTGAATGCCAAGCGTCACGTCTGGAGGATGCCTGGCACCATCCCTGCAGTGAAGCATGGTGGTGGCAGCATCATGCTGTGGGTATGTTTTTCAGCGGCAGGGACTGTGAAACTGGTCAGGATCGAGGGAAAGATGAAAGGAGCAAGTGTAGCAGTATAGACTTTACGTCCGTCCCCTCGCCCCGACCTGGGCGCAAACCAGGGACGCTCTGCACACGTCAACAGTCACCCTCGAAGCATCGTTACCCATCGCTCCACAAAAGCTGCGGACGGCCCTTGCAGAGCAAGGGGAACCACTACTTCAAGGTCTCAGAACAAGTGACTTCACCGATTGAAATGCCACTAGCGCGCACCACCGCTAACTAGCTAGCCATTTCACATCGGCTACACAAAGTACAGAAAGAACCTTGATGAAAACCTGCTCCAGAGTGTATTTAGTTTGTGGCCAGCTAGAAATGTTTTGGGCACAGTTAGGTATCCTACAATGCATATATGGAAATCATAACTGGACCGCAGATAGAAATGGTAGGATGAATTGTAAATTGTCACTCCACATGAAAAAGGTTGCAGACTCCCCTGCTATTGGCTGTATGAAGCCACCCTTGTCGAACGGAAGACCACAGTGTACCATGACAGTGTCATTGTCTCGCGTGCTTCAGTCAGAGATGATCCTCATGTGTGCGCCAGTTCATTTGTGCGTTTCCTTTCATCTCCATGGAAGGGAAACATTCTGTGAATATTGAAGCATTGTATCAACAAACGATGTGGCTCAGAGAATATGGATTGCAACACTTCCCTGGTGTTATGTTACCTTCGCAGGTGGATTATCTGTGTGGTTATTATCTATTATTATATTCCACACTATAGCTAAATAACTTAGTCATGTTTAATTACGTTTTGCCAGCAAGATAGATCTGTAAAAAGATCTAATTTTAACTGAGGAAGATGGACAAGCAAGACCGATAGAGTGAAAGATGGAAATGCATGGTTGTTTATTCCAGAGGCAGGTAGGCTACAGGTAGGCTACAGGTAGGGATCAGGTAGGCTACAGGTAGGGATCAGATGGGCTACAGGTAGGGATCAGGCATCCGGTTCTTTGTCCTCTGTACCTGTGTCGCCTCCTCTTGCAAATAACGGGGATGATGGCACTGTCGGGTGTTTGGAGAATGTCTTGTGCTTCTTGCTTGTTGAAGAAAAAACTTTGTATAATCTGAGGTGAGTGATCGCTGTCCTGACATCCAGAAGCTCTTTGTCTAATCTGAGGTGAGTGATCGCTGTCCTGACATCCAGAAGCTCTTTGTCTAATCTGAGGTGAGTGATCGCTGTCCTGACATCCAGAAGCTCTTTGTCTAATCTGAGGTGAGTGATCGCTGTCCTGACATCCAGAAGCTCTTTGTCTAATCTGAGGTGAGTGATCGCTGTCCTGACATCCAGAAGCTCTTTGTCTAATCTGAGTTGAGTGATCGCTGTCCTGACATCCAGAACCTCTTTGTCTAATCTGAGGTGAGTGATTGCTGTCCTGACATCCAGAAACTCTTTGTCTAATCTGAGGTGAGTGATCGCTGTCCTGACATCCAGAAGCTCTGTGTCTAATCTGAGGTGAGTGATCGCTGTCCTGATATCCAGAAGCTCTGTGTCTAATCTGAGGTGAGTGATCGCTGTCCTGATATCCAGAAGCTCCGTGTCTAATCTGAGGTGAGTGATCGCTGTCCTGATATCCAGAAGCTCTTTGTCTAATCTGAGGTGAGCGATCGCTGTCCTGATATCCAGAAGCTCTTTGTCTAATCTGAGGTGAGCGATCGCTGTCCTGACATCCAGAACCTCTTTGTCTAATCTGAGGTGAGTGATCGCTGTCCTGATATCCAGAAGCTCTTTGTCTAATCTAAGGTGAGTGATCGCTGTCCTGACATCCAGAAGCTCTTTGTCTAATCTGAGGTGAGCGATCGCTGTCCTGACATCCAGAACCTCTTTGTCTAATCTGAGGTGAGTGATCGCTGTCCTGATATCCAGAAGCTCTTTGTCTAATCTAAGGTGAGTGATCGCTGTCCTGATATCCAGAAGCTCTTTGTCTAATCTGAGGTGAGTGATCGCTGTCCTGATATCCAGAAGCTCTGTGTCTAATCTGAGGTGAGTGATCGCTGTCCTGACATCCAGAACCTCTTTGTCTAATCTGAGGTGAGTGATCGCTGTCCTGACATCCAGAACCTCTTTGTCTAATCTGAGGTGAGTGATCGCTGTCCTGACATCCAGAAGCTCTGTGTCTAATCTAAGGTGAGTGATCGCTGTCCTGATATCCAGAAGCTCTTTGTCTAATCCGAGGTGAGTGATCGCTATCCTGATATCCAGAAGATCTTTGTCTAATCCGAGGTGAGTGATCGCTGTCCTGATATCCAGAAGCTCTGTGTCTAATCTGAGGTGAGTGATCGCTGTCCTGACATCCAGAAGCTCTGTGTCTAATCTGAGGTGAGTGATCGCTGTCCTGATATCCAGAAGCTCTTTATTGCTGTAAGATACGGTTTCAGAAACATTATGTACAAAATAAGTTACAAATAACGCAAAGAAACATCACCCCCACATAATGAAATTTTACTACTTTTATTTTACTATTTTGCATGTAACATAGATTTGAAGCTGACAACAATTTTATTGCCCAATTTTCAGTGAGATTAAGAAATCTTTTAGCTCTGAGGAAAGTTAGGAGACATTAGGGAAGTAAATATGACATATCATAAATAGTAGAGGCATAAATAGTCATGATGTCTTTCAGCTATATTCATCATCAGGTCTAGGAGAACTGGTTGACAACGTCTGTCTGTCTGTCTGTCTGTCTGTCTGTCTGTCTGTCTGTCTGTCTGTCTGTCCAGGGGTCTACATTGCAGGCCTGGGATCCTTCACCTTCTCTCAGCAGAAGCTGGACGTAGGCAACAAGTTTGTTTTGATCCAGCGCCCCATCTTCCTGCTCTCTGAGAAGCTGTCCCAGTCACACGGCCTCAAGCAGGTCAAACCGCTGTCTGCAGGTGAGTGGGCCAAGAACACACACACACACACACACACACACACACACACACACACACACACACACACACACACACACACACACACACACACACACACACACACACACACACACACACACGAGACATCTTCTGTCAACGCTGGCGCGTTTATGTGAACGATCGCAGAGCATGGCGCTTGTAACGCCAGGGTAGTGGGTTCGATTCCCGGGACCACCCATACGTAGAATGTATGCACACATGACTGTAAGTCGCTTTGGATAAAAGCGTCAGCTAAATGGCATATATTATTATTATTTTATATCAAGCCTGAGTTGTGTGTCTGTACGCTATACAAAATTGTGCTGATAGCCCGCTGAGCTAAAGCCTGGGCAGTAGCTTGGGGAACTAGTACAATTCTTCAGGTGCCAGGAAAGATGATTAATCAACCCTCTTCCATTATGTTACACTGATACCAGCAATGTGTCCCATAGAAACACTATGTTACACTGAAAGAGAATGAATGAGAACCCAGTGGACAGCTGTGTGTCTAAATCCAAGTGTTGCTTTTTAGCAGGAGCAACACGATGACATGTCCGTTCTATGTCGTTGTATTTCTATGCGTGTGTCTGTGCCACCCGTCTGTCCGTCCGTCGTCACTGCAGGGGATGTGCCACTGGCCCAGCCCTGTCTGTGGAGAGCATGTTGGGAGTGGGATGAGAGAGCCATCTCTGTCTGTGGAGAGCATGTTGGGAGTGGGATAGAGAGAGCCATCTCTGTCTGTGGAGAGCATGTTGGGAGTGGGATAGAGAGAGCCATCTCTGTCTGTGGAGAGCATGTTGGGAGTGGGATAGAGAGAGCCATCTCTGTCTGTGGAGAGCATGTTGGAAGGGATAGAGAGAGCCATCTTGGTGTGTTCATATGTCTGTCTGTGGAGAGCATGTTGGGAGTGGGATAGAGAGAGCCATCTCTGTCTGTGGAGAGCATGTTGGAAGGGATAGAGAGAGCCATCTTGGTGTGTTCATATGTCTGTCTGTGGAGAGCATGTTGGGAGTGGGATAGAGAGAGCCATCTCTGTCTGTGGAGAGCATGTTGGGGGTGGGATAGAGAGAGCCATCTCTGTCTGTGGAGAGCATGTTGGGAGTGGGATAGAGAGAGCCATCTTGGTGTGTTGATATGTCTGTCTGTGGAGAGCATGTTGGGAGTGCGATAGAGAGAGCCATCTTGGTGTGTTAATATGTCTGTCTGTGGAGAGCATGTTGGGAGTGCGATAGAGAGAGCCATCTTGGTGTGTTAATATGTCTGTCTGTGGAGAGCATGTTGGGAGTGGGATAGAGAGAGCCATCTCTGTCTGTGGAGAGCATGTTGGGAGTGGGATAGAGAGAGCCATCTCTGTCTGTGGAGAGCATGTTGGTAGGGATAGAGAGAGCCATCTCTGTCTGTGGAGAGCATGTTGGAAGGGATAGAGAGAGCCATCTTGGTGTGTTGATATGTCTGTCTGTGGAGAGCATGTTGGGAGTGGGATAGAGAGCCATCTCTGTCTGTGGAGAGCATGTTGGGAGTGGGATAGAGAGAGCCATCTCTGTCTGTGGAGAGCATGTTGGGAGTGGGATAGAGAGAGCCATATTGGTGTGGCTGAATCTTATCCAACCCAGGTTGTCTGTCTATACACGACTGCTGAGCTAAAGCCTATAGCTTTAACCTGGATAACTAAGTCTTCAGGTCTCAGACAAGCTGGTTAATCATCACAGGAGACCAGTACACTAACACTAGGAATGTGTGCTATCCATCTGTCCTCACAGGAGACCAGTACACTAACAGTAGGAATGTGTGCTATCCATCTGTCCTCACAGGAGACCAGTACACTAACACTAGGAATGTGTGCTATCCATCTGTCCTCACAGGAGACCAGTACACTAACACTAGGAATGTGTGCTATCCATCTGTCCTCACAGGAGACCAGTACACTAACACTAGAAATGTGTGCTATCCATCTGTCCTCACAGGAGACCAGTACACTAACACTAGGAATGTGTGCTATCCATCTGTCCTCACAGGAGACCAGTACACTAACACTAGGAATGTGTGCTATCCATCTGTCCTCACAGGAGACCAGTACACTAACACTAGGAATGTGTGCTATCCATCTGTCATCACAGGAGACCAGTACACTAACACTAGGAATGTGTGCTATCCATCTGTCATCACAGGAGACCAGTACACTAACACTAGGAATGTGTGCTATCCATCTGTTATCACAGGAGACCAGTACACTAACACTAGGAATGTGTGCTATCCATCTGTCCTCACAGGAGACCAGTACACTAACACTAGGAATGTGTGCTATCCATCTGTCATCACAGGAGACCAGTACACTAACACTAGAAATGTGTGCTATCCATCTGTCATCACAGGAGACCAGTACACTAACACTAGGAATGTGTGCTATCCATCTGTCCTCACAGCAGGGGACGTGCCACTGGTCCAGCTCAACTTCACAGCCCTGTCTGTGGAGAGCCCGTTTGAGCGTCACGTGGTGGAGGGCTGTGTGAGAGAGACTCTGCTGGTGTTGCTGAGAGCCGTGGCCGCCGGACGCTCAGTCCTCTTCACCTTCCACGCCATCGGAGAGCTGTTGTTCTGCCAGAGCAAAGTCAAGATGAAGTTCTACCACGACTTTGTCACCGCCTTGGACGGCAGCGGGAAGCTGCTCTTGGCGCTCTCCAATGTCAGTAGGGCGGATTAGATATGTCATGTGTTAGTGTGTGTGTGTGTGGATGGGTTGGGTAGGGTGTGGGGGATGGGTTGGGTAGGGTGTGTGTGTGTGTACAGTATGTGTGTGTGGGGGATGGGGGTAGTGTGTGTGTGTGTGTACAGTATGTATGTGTGTGTGTGTGGGGGGATGGGGGTAGTGTGTGTGTGTGTCTGTCAGACAGACAGAGACAGACAGACAGACAGACAGACAGACAGACAGACAGACAGACAGACAGACAGACAGACAGACAGACAGACAGACAGACAGACAGACAGACAGACAGACAGACAGACAGACAGACAGACAGACAGACAGACAGTGAGCAGGTGTGTATGATTGTACAAGTGCGTTTGTATTTGTGTTGATGACAATCCCCCTACTCCACTCTCTATCCCAGAGACCTGGCACCAGCAACTCTGTCCTGTTTGAGAGATCCAGCATAACGAGGACCAGCAACACCATCATCCTCCCCAGGATCTCTTCCGAACAGGGGGGGAAGGACTGGGGAGAGGAGGCCCTGGCCCAGGTCCAGACAGACTCAGACAGGAAGGAGAAGAATAGAGGTGAGGGAGAGACAGTGCTGTAATCTAGTCCTCTAAAAACAAGGGTTTTTATGGCCATATTCAACTGATGACCATACTCAACTGATGACCATACTCAATTGATGACTATATTCAACTGATGACTATATTCAACTGATGACCATACTCAACTGATGACCATACTCAACTGATGACCATACTCAATTGATGACTATATTCAACTGATGACCATATTCAACTGATGACCATATTCAATTGATGACCATACTCAATTGATGACTATATTCAACTGATGACTATATTCAACTGATGACCATATTCAACTGATGACCATACTCAATTGATGACTATATTCAACTGATGACCATATTCAACTGATGACCATATTCAACTGATGACCATATTCAACTGATGACCATATTCAATTGATGACCATACTCAATTGATGACTATATTCAATTGATGACTATATTCAAATGATGACCATATTCAATTGATTTGGATTAACTCAGTGAATATCTCGATCAGATTGAGAGGTTTTAATGGGTGTAAAGTCTCTGGTGAGTGACATGTGTTGGGCTCACTTAACCTTGATAACCCAGTGTTGGAGAGAAAGGTAAGCTAATATAACATTATGTAGACTTGGGCGTATCCCAGAACATGTATGTCTCTTCATCTGCCGAGTCTTTCTCACCTGTAGTTATGTTACCATGTTTACCCAGAATCCCTGGTGACTCCGCAGTCCAGATCCAGACACACCCTGCACCCAGCCAAGGTCAACGGGATCAGTCTCACTGATGACCTGGAGCCCAGACCTCCAGCGGAGACCAACACTGACAGGTACTGTCGGCCTCACTGCTAACCCCAGCTGTTGTCGGCCTCACTGCTAACCCCAGCTGTTGTCGGCCTCACTGTTAACCCCAGCTGTTGTCGGCCTCACTGCTAACCCCAGCTGTTGTCGGCCTCACTGCTAACCCCAGCTGTTGTCGGCCTCACTGCTAACCCCAGCTGTTGTCGGCCTCACTGCTAACCCCAGCTGTTGTCGGCCTCACTGTTAACCCTAGCTGTTGTCGGCCTCACTGTTAACCCCAGCTGTTGTCGGCCTCACTGCTAACCCCAGCTGTTGTCGGCCTCACTGCTAACCCCAGCTGTTGTCGGCCTCACTGCTAACCCCAGCTTGTTGTCGGCCTCACTGTTAACCCCAGCTGTTGTCGGCCTCACTGCTAACCCCAGCTGTTGTCGGCTAACACTGTTAACCCCAGCTGTTGTCGGCCTCACTGCTAACCCCAGCTATTGTCGGCTAACACTGCTAATCCCAGCAATTGTCGGCTAACACTGCTAACCCCAGCTATTGTCGGCTAACACTGCTAACCGCAGCTATTGTCGGCTAACACTGTTAACCCCAGCTATTGTCGGCTAACACTGCTAACCCCAGCTATTGTCGGCTAACACTGCTAACCGCAGCTATTGTCGGCTAACACTGTTAACCTCATCTCCTACTGACCAGGCTGCATCCCACATGGCACCATATTCCATATGTTAAGTAGTGCACTACTTCATAGGGCTTTGATCAAAGGTAGTGCACTACTTCATAGAGCTTTGATCAAAGGTAGTGCACTACATAAGGAATAGGGTGCCATTTGTGACATTGGCAGGGTAGCAGGGTAGCCTAGTGGTTAGAGTGTTGGACTAGTAACCGGAAGGTTGCAAGTTCAAACCCCCGAGCTGACGAGGTACAAATCTGTCGTTCTGCCCCTGAACAGGCAGTTAACCCACTGTTCCTAGGCCGCCATTGAAAATAAGAATTTGTTGTTAACTGACTTGCCTGGTTAAATGAAGGTTAAAAAAAAATAATAATAATTGCCACACACTGCCACAGGATAGTGAGTGAAGCTTGACCCTGGTTGGTCTCACCTTTAAACCTGTTAATCCAGGACAGAGACACAAAACCTCTCTAACCCTGTTAATCCAGGACTGTAACACAAGACCCTGGTTGGTCTCTCCTCTAACCCTGTTAATCCAGGACTGTAACACAAGACCCTGGTTGGTCTCTCCTCAAAACCTGTTAATCCAATACTGTAACACAAGACCCTGGTTGGTCTCTCCTCTAAACCTGTTAATTCAGGACTGTACCAAAATACCCTGGTTGGTCTCTCCTCTAACCCTGTTAATCCAGGACTGTAACAAAGACCCTGGTTGGTCTCTCCTTTAAACCTGTTAATCCAGGACAGTAACATAAAACCCTGGTTGGTCTCTCCTCTAACCCTGTTAATCCAGGACAGTAACACAAGACCCTGGTTGGTCTCTCCTTTAAACCTGTTAATCCAGGACTGTAACACAAGACCCTGGTTGGTCTCTCCTCAAAACCTGTTAATCCAGGACTGTAACACAAGACCCTGGTTGGTCTCTCCTCTAACCCTGTTAATCCAGGACTGTAACACAAGAACCTGGTTGGTCTCTCCTCTAACCCTGTTAATCCAGGACTGTAACACAAGACCCTGGTTGGTCTCTCCTCAAAACCTGTTAATCCAATACTGTAACACAAGACCCTGGTTGGTCTCTCCTCTAAACCTGTTAATCCAATACTGTAACACAAGACCCTGGTTGGCCTCTCCTCTAACCCTGTTAATCCAGGACTGTAACACAAGACCCTGGTTGGTCTCTCCTCTAAACCTGTTAATCCAATACTGTAACACAAGAGCCTGGTTGGTCTCTCCTCTAACCCTGTTAATCCAGGACTGTAACACAAGACCCTGGTTGGTCTCTCCTCTAACCCTGTTAATCCAGGACTGTAACACAAGACCATGGTTGGTCTCTCCTCTAATCCTGTTAATCCAGGACTGTAACACAAGACCCTGGTTGGTCTCTCCTTTAAACCTGTTAATCCAGGACAGTAACATAAAACCCTGGTTGGTCTCTCCTCTAACCCTGTTAATCCAGGACAGTAACACAAGACCCTGGTTGGTCTCTCCTTTAAACCTGTTAATCCAGGACTGTAACACAAGACCCTGGTTGGTCTCTCCTCTAACCCTGTTAATCCAGGACTGTAACACAAGACCCTGGTTGGTCTCTCCTCAAAACCTGTTAATCCAGGACTGTAACACAATACCCTGGTTGGTCTCTCCTTTAAACCTGTTAATCCAGGACAGTAACACAAGACCCTGGTTGGTCTCTCCTCTAACCTTGTTAATCCAGGACATTAACACAATACCCTGGTTGGTCTCTCCTCTAACCCTGTTAATCCATGACTGTAACACAAGACCATGGTTGGTCTCTCCTCTAAACCTGTTAATCCAATACTGTAACACAAGACCCTGGTTGGTCTCTCCTCTAACCCTGTTAATCCAGGACTGTAACACAAGACCCTGGTTGGTCTCTCCTCTAACCCTGTTAATCCAGGACTGTAACACAAGACCCTGGTTGGTCTCTCCTCTAACCCTGTTAATCCAGGACTGTAACACAAGACCCTGGTTGGTCTCTCCTCTAACCCTGTTAATCCAGGACTGTAACACAAGACCCTGGTTGGTCTCTCCTCTAACCCTGTTAATCCAGGACTGTAACACAAGACCCTGGTTGGTCTCTCCTCTAACCCTGTTAATCCAGGACTGTAACACAAGACCCTGGTTGGTCTCTCCTCTAACCCTGTTAATCCAGGACTGTAACACAAG
>NC_068457.1:27327353-27334751 GCF_023373465.1 Oncorhynchus keta
CACCTTTCCTTCCCTGTAGGAGTTGTGTTACCTGTATATATAACATCACCTGTCCTTTCGCCTGCAGGAGCTAGAGCATCATTATATTAACACCTACCTTACAGGTTTGAAAGTCACTTGTATATAACATCACCTTTCCTTCCTATAGGAGTTTTATTACCTGTGCCTATAACATCACCCTATCCTTCCCTATAGGAGTTGTGCTACTCTGTATATATAACATCACCTATCCTTCCCTATAGGAGTTGTGTTACCTGTGTATAACATCACCTTCCTTCCCTTAGGAGTTTAGCACGGTGCTTATATAAACATCACCTTTCCTTCCCTATAGGAGTTGTGTTACCTGTCTTTACAAACATCACCTTTCCTTCCCATTGTTGTATTCCTGTGTATACCCAGCATCTACTTTCTTCCCTGTAGAGGTTATTGTTACCTGTATATATGCTGTAACATCACTATCCTTCCCTATAGTTGTTATATAAGATTGACATCACCTTTCCTTCCCTATAGGAGTTGTGTTACCTGTGTATATAACATCACCTATCCTTCCCTATAGGAGTTGTGTTACCTGTATATATAACATCACCTATCCTTCCCTATAGGAGTTGTGTTACCTGTGTATATAACATCACCTATCCTTCCCTATAGGAGTTGTTACCTGTGCATATAACATCACCTTTCCTTCCCTATAGGAGTTGTGTTACCTGTATATATAACATCACCTATCCTTCCCTGTAGGAGTTGTGTTACCTGTGTATATAACATCACCTCTCCTTCCCTATAGGAGTTGTGTTACCTGTGTATATAACATCACCTCTCCTTCCCTATAGGAGTTGTGTTACCTGTGTATATAACATCTCCTTTCCTTCCCTATAGGAGTTGTGTTACCTGTATATATAACATCACCTATCCTTCCCTATAGGAGTTGTGTTACCTGTGTATATAACATCACCTATCCTTCCCTATAGGAGTTGTGTTACCTGTGCATATAACATCACCTTTCCTTCTCTATAGGAGTTGTGTTACCTGTATATATAACATCACCTATCCTTCCCTATAGGAGTTGTGTTACCTGTGTATATAACATCACCTCTCCTTCCCTATAGGAGTTGTGTTACCTGTGTATATAACATCACCTCTCCTTCCCTATAGGAGTTGTGTTACCTGTGTATATAACATCACCTCTCCTTCCCTATAGGAGTTGTGTTACCTGTGTATATAACATCACCTTTCCTTCCCTATAGGAGTTGTGTTACCTGTGTATATAACATCACCTATCCTTCCCTATAGGAGTTGTGTTACCTGTGTATATAACATCACCTTTCCTTCCCTATAGGAGTTGTGTTACCTGTATATATAACATCACCTATCCTTCCCTATAGGAGTTGTGTTACCTGTATATATAACATCACCTATCCTTCCCTATAGGAGTTGTGTTACCTGTATATATAACATCACCTCTCCTTCCCTATAGGAGTTGTGTTACCTGTGCATAAAGGCCCCAGTGTGCATCTCATCACCCGGCAGAGGAGAGGCTGACAGAACAGCAAGATGAGGAGAGGCACAGGTTCAACGAGCAGCAAGAGAGACTCAGGGCACTAATTTACAGATGGAGAGGTGGAGGCCAACACCACCTGATGATGAGATGAGGAACATAGTTCTGGGTTGTCTTTCACTTTGTCTGAGTGACACACGAATACTACAGACTGAAAGCCAGGGGAGAGTCTGCATTAATCCTTCTGTTTTAGTCCTGGAGTCACATTAAACTCAGTAGTCAGTAGTCAGATTAAACTCAGTAGTCAGATTAAACTCAGTAGTCAGATTAAACTCAAGGTCAGATTCAACTCGGTAGTCAGATTCAACTCGGTAGTCAGATTCAACTCGGTAGTCAGATTAAACTCAGTAGTCAGATTAAACTCAGTAGTTACATTAAACTCAGTAGTCAGATTAAACTCGGTAGTCAGATTCAGCTCAGTAGTCGATTAAACTCGGCGGTCAGATTCAACTCGGTAGTCAGATTAAACTCGGTAGTCAGATTAAACTCAGTAGTCAGATTAAACTCAGTAGTCAGATTAAACTCAGTAGTTACATTAAACTCAGTAGTCAGATTCAGCTCAGTAGTCACATTAAACTCAGTAGTCAGATTAAACTCAGTAGTCAGATTAAACTCAGTAGTTACATTAAACTCAGTAGTCAGATTAAACTCGGCGGTCAGATAAAACTCTGTAGTCAGATTAAACTCAGTAGTCAGATTAAACTCAGTAGTCAGATTAAACTCAGTAGTTACATTAAACTCGGTAGTCAGATTCAACTCGGTAGTCAGATTCAACTCGGTAGTCAGATTAAACTCAGTAGTCAGATTAAACTCAGTAGTTACATTAAACTCAGTAGTCAGATTAAACTCAGTAGTCAGATTAAACTCGGTAGTCAGATTAAACTCAGTAGTCAGATTAAACTCAGTAGTCAGATTTAACTCGGTATGTGGTGTGTGTGTATTTGTGATGTGGTGTGTGTGTGTGTATTTGATGTGGTGTGTGTGTGTGTGTATTTGATGTGGTGTGTGTGTGTGTGTGTGTATTTGTGATGTGGTGGTGTGTGTGTGTATTTGTGATGTGGTGGTGTGTGTGTGTATTTGTGATGTGGTGGTGTGTGTGTGTATTTGTGATGTGGTGGTGTGTGTGTGTGTGTATTTGTGATGTGGTGGTGTGTGTGTGTGTGTATTTGTGATGTGGTGGTGTGTGTGTGTGTGTATTTGTGATGTGGTGGTGTGTGTGTGTGTGTATTTGTGATGTGGTGGTGTGTGTGTGTGTGTGTGTATTTGTGATGTGGTGGTGTGTGTGTGTGTGTGTGTATTTGTGATGTGGTGGTGTGTGTGTGTGTGTGTGTATTTGTGATGTGGTGGTGTGTGTGTGTGTGTGTGTATTTGTGATGTGGTGGTGTGTGTGTGTGTGTGTGTATTTGTGATGTGGTGGTGTGTGTGCATTTGATGTGGTGGTGTGTGTGTGTGTGGCGTGTGTGTTTTGATGGTGGTGTGTGTGTGTGTATTTGTGATGTGGTGGTGTGGTGTGCGTGTGTGTATTTGTGATGTGGTGGTGATGTGGTGTGTGTGTGTGTTTTGCATGGTGTGCGTGTGTGTATTTGTGATGTGGTGGTGTGTGTGTGTGTGTGTGTGTGTGTACATTTGTGATGTGGTGCATCGGTGTGTGTGCACTAGATGTGGGTGCACGTGTGCATTTGTGATGTGGTGTGCGTGTGTGCATGTGTCCAGATGGTGTGCGTGTGTGTGTGTGTATTTCAGATGTGGTGTGCCGTGTGTGTGTGTATTTGTGATGTGGTGTTGTGTGTGTGTGGTGTATTTGTGATGTGGTGGTGTGTGTGTGTGTGTATTTGTGATGTGTGTGTGTATTTGTGATGTGGTGGTGTGTGTGTGTGTATTTGTGATGTGGTGGGTGTGTGTGTGTGTGTGTGTGTGCATTTGATGTGGTGTGTGTGTGTGTATTTGTGATGTGGGTGGTGTGTGCTATTTTGTGATGTGGTGTGTGTGTGTGTATTTGTGATGTGGTGTGTGTGTGTGTGTGTGTGTGTGTGTGTGTGGATAATGTTGTGTGTGTGTATTTGAAGATGTGGTGTGTGTGTGTATTTGTGATGTGGTGTGTGTGTGTATTTGTGATGTGGTGTGTGTGTGTATTTGTGATGTGTGTGTGTGTGTGTGTGTGTGTGTGTGATGTGTGTGTGTGTGTGTGATGAGGTGTGTGTGTGTGTGTGTGTGTGTGATGTGGTGTGTGTGTGCATTTGCGTGATGTGGGGTGTGTATTTGTGATGCAGGGTGTGTGTGTGATGTGGGTGTGTTATTTGTGATGGGTGTGTGTGTGTGTGTGTGTGTGTGTGTGTGTGTTGGCGGACCGTCTGGAGATACGTGAGAACAACCCAGAAGGTGGCAGCGTTCAACCTGGCAGTGTCTGAAGCCACAGAAGGCGAAGAAGGTTTGCTCGCCTCCTCCCACATGTGAGCCCTGGGCCTTGTCCAATCAGCACACTGGTCTTCAGGGAGTTTAAATGTTTCTGAGTTCAAAATGGTCCACGGCTTTTCAGTTGCTGCATGCAGCATTCATTGGTCTGGGCGCACAGTTACTATTGCAACACTTAGCCAATGGTCTAAACTTATCAATGAATGATGTCGTGATGATATTGAACCCCCCCACCCCCACCCACCCACAGGGTTCGTACATCTTCAGGGGTCGTCCCCTCACCCCTCCCAGGGTTCATAAGCAGCGCGGCTACATGCAGGATCTGCGGGCCCAGGCGGAGTGGAGGAAGGGCCAGGTCAGCCAGACTCAGCAGGACCAGCAGAGCTCATCGACCTGCTACAACAGGTCCAGCTGGCACAGGAGTAGGTGATGCATCTGAGTCCCATATGGCACCTCATTCCCTATGTAGTGCACTACTTAGTTTTGACCAGGGCTCTCTATAGGGTACCACGTCAAAATGTTTGTCTAAGAGGAAGTGCACCTGCTGCCATGAACCCATGTCAACAGGCCTGTGGTCTCTACTGTACATACAGAATGCTGTGGTCATTGTACAGTCTGTTGCTCAGTTTCCTGACAGTGTGAATAGCTATTGTGTGTCTCCAGAATCGCCTTGCAAAAGTCCCAGCATCTCCACCTGAGACAGAAGAACACTAGCTGCTACAAGAAAGCCCTGGATACACAGGTAAGAGTCTGTCCCACCATATATTATATAGCATACTTACCAGACTCTACCTACTCAGACCCTACCTACCAGGCCATACCTGCAGAACATACCTACCAGACCAGACTTACCAGACCATACCTACCTGGCCAGACCTACCAGACCATACCTACCAGACCACCTACCCTACCAGGCCATACCACCAGACAATACCTTCCAGACCATACCTACCAGACTATACCTACAGACCCTACCTACCTGGCCAGACCTACCAGACCATACCTACCTGGCCAGACCTACCAGACCAGACCTACCAGGAAATACCTACCAGACCATAACTTACAGGCCATACCTACCAGACCTACCAGACCTACCATACCTACCATAACCTACCAGACCTACCAGACCAGACCAGACCTACCAGACCATGCCTACCAGACCAGACCTACCAGGCCAGACCTACCACCAGACCTGCCAGGCCAGACCTAGGCCACCTCACCAGACCCTACCAGGCCATACCTACCAGACCAGACCTACCAGACTATACCTACCAGACCACCTACCAGGTCAGACTACCAGACCCTATCTACCAGACCAGACCATATCTACCAGACCAACAGGCCATACCTACCAGGCCATACCTACCAGACCAGACCTACCAGACCAGACCTACCAAAGACATGCCTCCCACCATATATTACACAAGTGCATGTTGAAGTGAGAGGGATATTTATTATGTTGATAAAAAAGGCTGTGGATTGAATAACTGAACTCCCAGGTGTGCTGCACAGGTTATGGCTGAGCAAGGCAGAGGGGACCACTACAGATTGATGTTTACTGACCACCTGTCTTGTTGTACAGGTGGAAACAGAAAGGGCAAGCAGAAGGCCAGGGAGATAGGAGAGTGATGTTCCCGCCCATCCAGGGACAGACAGCACCAGGAGGCGACTCAGAGCAGGCAGGAAACATAATATAGACAAGTCTCTATGGAGAGGAGAGGAGAGGAAGGCAGATGGAAGGTTTAAGATAAAGAAGGAAGGATAGAGAGGGAAGGAAGAGGAAGGAGAAATGAGGGAGGGAAGAGGAGAAAAAAAAATAATGGTAAAGAAGGACAGTTGAGCCAGACTTGAAGTACTTAAATAAGGACAGTTGAGCCAGACTTGAAGTGTACTTAAAGAAGGACAGTTGAGCCAGACTTGAAGTACTTAAAGAAGGACAGTTGAGCCAGACTTGAAGTACTTAAAGAAGGACAGTTGAGCCAGACTTGAAGTACTTAAAGAAGGACAGTTGAGCCAGACATGAAGTACTTAAATAAAGACAGTTGAGCCAGACTTGAAGTACTTAAATAAGGACAGTTGAGCCAGACTTGAAGTACTTAAAGAAGGACAGTTGAGCCAGGCTTGAATTACTTAAAGAAGGACAGTTGAGCCAGGCTTGAAGTACTTAAATAAGGACAGTTGAGCCAGACATGAAGTACTTAAATAAAGACAGTTGAGCTAGAGTTGAAGTACTTAAAGAAGGACAGTTGAGCCAGACTTGAAGTACTTAAAGAAGGACAGTTGAGCCAGACATGAAGTACTTAAATAAAGACAGTTGAGCTAGAGTTGAAGTACTTAAAGAAGGACAGTTGAGCCAGACTTGAAGTACTTAAATAAGGACAGTTGAGCCAGACTTGAAGTACTTAAAGAAGGACAGTTGAGCCAGGCTTGAAGTACTTAAAGAAGGACAGTTGAGCCAGACTTGAAGTACTTAAAGAAGGACAGTTGAGCCAGACTTGAAGTACTTAAATAAGGACAGTTGAGCCAGACATGAAGTACTTAAATAAAGACAGTTGAGCCAGACTTGAAGTACTTAAATAAGGACAGTTGAGCCAGACTTGAAGTACTTAAAGAAGGACAGTTGAGCCAGGCTTGAAGTACTTAAAGAAGGACAGTTGAGCCAGGCTTGAAGTACTTAAATAAGGACAGTTGAGCCAGACATGAAGTACTTAAATAAAGACAGTTGAGCTAGAGTTGAAGTACTTAAAGAAGGACAGTTGAGCCAGACTTGAAGTACTTAAATAAGGACAGTTGAGCCAGACTTGAAGTACTTAAAGAAGGACAGTTGAGCCAGGCTTGAAGTACTTAAAGAAGGACAGTTGAGCCAGACTTGAAATTACTTAAAGAAGGACAGTTGAGCCAGGCTTGAAGTACTTAAATAAGAACAGTTGAGCCAGACTTGAAGTACTTAAAGAGGACAGGTTGAGCCAGGCTTGAAGTACTTAAATAAGGACAGTTGAGCCAGACTTGAAGTACTTAAAGAAGGACAGTTGAGCCAGGCTTGAAGTACTTAAATAAGGACAGTTGAGCCAGACTTGAAGTACTTAAAGAAGGACAGTTGAGCCAGGCTTGAAGTACTTAAAGAAGGACAGTTGAGCCAGGCTTGAAGTACTTAAATAAGGACAGTTGAGCCAGACATGAAGTACTTAAATAAAGACAGTTGAGCTAGAGTTGAAGTACTTAAAGAAGGACAGTTGAGCCAGACTTGAAGTACTTAAATAAGGACAGTTGAGCCAGACTTGAAGTACTTAAAGAAGGACAGTTGAGCCAGGCTTGAAGTACTTAAAGAAGGACAGTTGAGCCAGACTTGAAGTACTTAAATAAGGACAGTTGAGCCAGACTTGAAGTACTTAAATAAGGACAGTTGAGCCAGACTTGAAGTACTTAAATAA
>NC_068457.1:27334851-27341549 GCF_023373465.1 Oncorhynchus keta
GCAGGAGGAGGAGAGGGTATTACAGTTCAACGAGCAGCGCAGAGACCAGTACTACCTACAGAGGGAGCAGGTGAGGCCAACACCACTCTGATGATGAGATGAGGAACATGTTCCCTGTTGTCTTTTACTCTTTGTCTTGGAGTGATGAATAGACAGAATACTACTAGACTGAAAGGGAGAGTCTGCATTAATCATTCTGTTTTAGTCCTGGAGTCACATTAAACTCAGTAGTCACATTAAACTCAGTAGTCACATTAAACTCAGTAGTCAGATTAAACTCGGTAGTCAGATTAAACTCGGTAGTCAGATTAAACTCGGTAGTCAGATTAAACTCAGTAGTTACATTAAACTCAGTAGTCAGATTCAACTCGGTAGTCAGATTCAACTCGGTAGTCAGATTCAACTCGGTAGTCAGATTCAACTCGGTAGTCAGATTAAACTCTGTAGTCAGATTAAACTCTGTAGTCAGATTAAACTCTGTAGTCAGATTAAACTCTGTAGTCAGATTAAACTCTGTAGTCAGATTAAACTCAGTAGTTACATTAAACTCAGTAGTTACATTAAACTCAGTAGTCAGATTAAACTCAGTAGTTACATTAAACTCAGTAGTCAGATTCAACTCGGTAGTCAGATTCAACTCGGTAGTCAGATTAAACTCGGTAGTCAGATTCAACTCAGTAGTCAGATTAAACTCGGTAGTCAGATTCAACTCAGTAGTCAGATTAAACTCGGTAGTCAGATTAAACTCGGTAGTCAGATTAAACTCAGTAGTCAGATTAAACTCAGTAGTTACATTAAACTCAGTAGTCAGATTAAACTCTGTAGTCAGATTAAACTCAGTAGTCAGATTAAACTCAGTAGTTACATTAAACTCAGTAGTCAGATTCAACTCGGTAGTCAGATTCAACTCGGTAGTCAGATTCAACTCGGTAGTCAGATTAAACTCAGTAGTCAGATTAAACTCGGTAGTCAGATTCAACTCGGTAGTCAGATTCAACTCGGTAGTCAGATTCAACTCGGTAGTCAGATTAAACTCAGTAGTTACATTAAACTCAGTAGTCAGATTAAACTCTGTAGTCAGATTAAACTCAGTAGTCAGATTAAACTCAGTAGTCAGATTAAACTCAGTAGTCAGATTCAACTCGGTAGTCAGATTCAACTCGGTAGTCAGATTCAACTCGGTAGTCAGATTAAACTCGGTAGTCAGATTAAACTCAGTAGTTACATTAAACTCAGTAGTCAGATTAAACTCGGTAGTCAGATTCAACTCGGTAGTCAGATTAAACTCAGTAGTCAATTTCAACTCGGTAGTCAGATTCAACTCGGTAGTCAGATTAAACTCGGTAGTCAGATTAAACTCGGTAGTCAGATTAAACTCGGTAGTCAGATTCAACTCGGTAGTCAGATTCAACTCGGTAGTCAGATTCAACTCGGTAGTCAGATTCAACTCGGTAGTCAGATTAAACTCAGTAGTTACATTAAAACTCAGTAGTCAGATTAAACTCGGTAGTCAGATTCAGCTCGGTAGTCAGATTAAACTCGGTAGTCAGATTCAACTCTGTAGTCAGATTCAACTCGTAGTCAGATTGGAACCGGTAGTCAGATTACACTCAGTAGTCAGATTACACTCAGTAGTCAGATTTAACTCGGTATGTGGTGTGTGTGGCTGTGATGTGTGGTGTGTGTGTGTGTATTTGATGTGGTGTGTGTGTGTGTATTTGATGTGGTGTGTGTGTGTGTGTGTGTATTTTGTGATGTGGTGGTGTGTGTGTATCTGCGACGCGGCGGCGTGCATCTATGACGGCGGCGTGCATCTGCGGATGCGGCGGCGTGCGTGCATCTGACGTGGCGGCGTGCGCGTATTTGTGATGTGGTGTGTGTGTGTGTGTGTGTGTGTGTGTGTATTTGTGATGTGGGTGTGTTTGTGATGTGGTGTGCGTGTGTGTGTGTGTGTGTATTTGTTTGTGCGTGTGTGTGTGTGTATTTGTGATGTGGTGTGTGTGTGTGTATTTGTGATGTGGTGTGGTGTGTGTGTATTTGTGATGTGGTGTGTGTGTGTGTGTGTGTGTGATGATGTGTGTGTGTATTTGTGATGAGGTGTGTGTGTGTGTGTGTGTGTGTGTGATGTGGTTGTGTGTGTATTTGTGATGAGGGTGTGTGTGTGATGTATTTGTGATGAGGGGGTGTGTGTGTGTGTGTGTGTGTGTGTGTGTGTGTGTGTGTGTGTGTGTGTGTGTGTTGGGCGGACCGTCTGGAGATACGTGAACAACCAGAAGGTGGCAGCGTTCCAGCTGCAGTGTCTCAAGCCATGAAGGCGAAGAAGAGGTTGCTCGCTCCTCCCACTCCATGTGAGCCCTGGCCTTGTCCAATCAGCACACTGATCTTCAAGGAGTTTAAATGTTCTAGAGTTCCAAACTGGTCCACGGCTTTTCAGTTGCTGCATTCAGCATTCATTGGTCTATGCACAGTTACTATTGCAACACTTAGCCAATGGTCTAAAACTTATCAATGAATGATGTCGTGATGATATTGACCCCCACAGGGTTCGTACATCTTCAGGGGTCGTCCCCTCACCCCTCCCAGGGTTCATAAGCAGCGCGGCTACATGCAGGATCTGCGGGCCCAGGCGGAGGGAGGAAGGGCCAGGTCAGCCAGACTCAGCAGGACCAGCAGCTCATCGACCTGCTACAACAGGTCCAGCTGGCACAGGGTAGGTGATGCATCTGAGTCCCATATGGCACCTCATTCCCTATGTAGTGCACTACTTAGTTTGACCAGGCTCTTCCCAGGGAGTAGGGTACCCACGTCAAAATGTTTGTCTAAGAGGAAGTGCACCTGCTGCCATGAACCCATGTCAACAGGCCTGTGGTCTCTACTGTGCTACAGAATGCTGTGGTCATTGTACAGTCTGTTGCTCAGTTTCGACAGTGTGTGAATAGCTATTGTGTACCTGAATCGCTTTCTGCAAAAAGTCCCAGCATCTCCACCTTGAGACAGAACACTAGCTGCTACAAGAAAGCCCTGATACACAGGTAAGAGTCTGTCCTACTCATATATTATATAGCATACTTACCAGACCTACCTACCAGACCCTACCTACCAGACCATACCTACCAGACCCTCCCTACCAGACCAGACCAGACCATACCTTCCAGACCAGACCATACCTACCAAACCTACCAGACCATACCTACCAGGCCATACCTACCTGGCCAGACCTACCAGACAATACCTTCCAGACCATACCTACCAGACCATACCTACCAGACCCTACCTACCTGGCCAGACCTACCAGATCATACCTACCTGGCCAGACCTACCAGACCAGACCTACCAGACCATAACTTACAGGCCATACCTACCAGACCTACCATACCTACCATAACCTACCATACCTACCAGACCAGACCTACCAGACCTACCAGACCAGACCTACCAGACCAGACCTACCAGACCATACCTACCAGGCCAGACCTACCACACCAGACCTACCAGGCCATATCTACCACACCAGACCTACCAGGCCAGACCTACCAGGCCAGACCTACCAGGCCATACCTACCAGGCCAGACCTACCAGACCATACTTACCAGACCATACCTACCAGGTCAGACTACCAGACCCTATCTACCAGACCAGACCATATCTACCAGACCTACCAGGCCATACCTACCAGACCAGACCTACCAGACCAGACCTACCAGACCAGACCTACCAGACCAGACCTACCAGGCCATATCTACCAGACCATATCTACCAGATCAGATCTACCAGACCACACCTACCAGACCAGACCATGCCTACCAGACCATACCTACCAGACCAGACCTACCAGACCATACCTACAAGATTAGACCTACAAGACCAGACTAGACCTACCAGACCATACCTACCAGACCCTACCTACCAGACCAGATCTACCAGACCCTACCTACTAGACCAGACCAGACCCACCAGACCATACCTACCAGACCCTACCTACCAGACCCTACCTACCATACCTACCAGCCCCTTCCTACCAGGCCAGGCCAGACCTACCAGGCCAGACCTACCAGACCATACCTACCAGACCCTACCTACAGGCCAGAACTACCCGACCCGACCAGACCTACCAGACCAGACCTACCAAAGACATGCCTCCCACCATGTGTTACACAAGTGCATGTTGAAGTGGAGGGATATTTATTATGTTGATAAAAAGGCTGTGGATTGAATAACTGAACTCCCAGGTGTGCTGCACTGGTTATGGCTGAGCAAGGCAGAGGGGACCACTACAGATTGATGTTTACCTGACCACCTGTCTTGTTGTACAGGTGGAAACAGAGAAGGGCAAGCAGAAGGCCAAGGGAGATAGGAGAGTGATGTTCCCGCCCATCCAGGGACAGACAGCACCAGGAGACGACTCAGAGCAGGCAGGAAACATAATATAGACAAGTCTCTACGGAGAGGGGAGGGGAGGGGAGAAGAGAGGGGGAGACAGATGGAGAGGTTTAAGATAAAGAAGGGAAGGGAAGAGGAAGGAGAAATGGGGAGGAAGAGGAGGAAAAATTCATGGTAAAGAAGGACAGTTGAGCCAGACTTGAAGTACCTAAAGAAGGACAGTTGAGCCAGACTTGAAGTACTTAAAGAAGGACAGTTGAGCCAGACTTGAAGTACTTAAAGAAGGACAGTTGAGCCAGACTTGAAGTACCTAAAGAAGGACATTTGAGCCAGACTTGAAGTACCTAAAGAAGGACAGTTGAGCCAGACTTGAAGTACTTAAATAAGGACAGTTGAGCCAGACTTGAAGTACCTAAAGAAGGACAGTTGAGCCAGACTTGAAGTACCTAAAGAAGGACATTTGAGCCAGACTTGAAGTACCTAAAGAAGGACAGTTGAGCCAGACTTGAAGTACCTAAAGAAGGACAGTTGAGCCAGACTTGAAGTACTTAAATAAGGACAGTTGAGCCAGACTTGAAGTACCTAAAGAAGAACAGTTGAGCCAGACTTGAAGTACTTAAATAAGGACAGTTGAGCCAGACTTGAAGTACCTAAAGAAGGACATTTGAGCCAGACTTGAAGTACCTAAAGAAGGACAGTTGAGCCAGACTTGAAGTACTTAAATAAGGACAGTTGAGCCAGACTTGAAGTACCTAAAGAAGAACAGTTGAGCCAGACTTGAAGTACCTAAAGAAGGACATTTGAGCCAGACTTGAAGTACTTAAATAAGGACAGTTGAGCCAGACTTGAAGTACCTAAAGAAGAACAGTTGAGCCAGACTTGAAGTACTTAAATAAGGACAGTTGAGCCAGACTTGAAGTACCTAAAGAAGGACATTTGAGCCAGACTTGAAGTACCTAAAGAAGGACAGTTGAGCCAGACTTGAAGTACTTAAATAAGGACAGTTGAGCCAGACTTGAAGTACCTAAAGAAGAACAGTTGAGCCAGACTTGAAGTACCTAAAGAAGGACATTTGAGCCAGACTTGAAGTACCTAAAGAAGGACAGTTGAGCCAGACTTGAAGTACCTAAAGAAGGACATTTGAGCCAGACTTGAAGTACCTAAAGAAGGACAGTTGAGCCAGACTTGAAGTACCTAAAGAAGGACAGTTGAGCCAGACTTGAAGTACTTAAATAAGGACAGTTGAGCCAGACTTGAAGTACCTAAAGAAGAACAGTTGAGCCAGACTTGAAGTACCTAAAGAAGGACATTTGAGCCAGACTTGAAGTACCTAAAGAAGGACAGTTGAGCCAGACTTGAAGTACCTAAAGAAGGACATTTGAGCCAGACTTGAAGTACCTAAAGAAGGACAGTTGAGCCAGACTTGAAGTACCTAAAGAAGGACATTTGAGCCAGACTTGAAGTACTTAAAGAAGGACAGTTGAGCCAGACTTGAAGTACTTAAATAAGGACAGTTGAGCCAGACTTGAAGTACTTAAAGAAGGACCGTTGAGGAAGGAAATGCAGTATATGAGGGAATTGAACAGTAGTCCAGCTCCTCTGTGGTGTCTATGTCTAGTCCAGGTTGAACAGTAGTCTAGCTCCTCTGTGGTGTCTATGTCTAGTCCAGGTTGAACAGTAGTCCAGTTCCTCTGTGGTGTCTATGTCTAGTCCAGGTTGAACAGTAGTCTAGCTCCTCTGTGGTGTCTATGTCTAGTCCAGGTTGAACAGTAGTCCAGCTCCTCTGTGGTGTCTATGTCTAGTCCAGGTTGAACAGGAGTCCAGTTCCTCTGTGGTGTCTATGTCTAGTCCAGGTTGAACAGTAGTCCAGCTCCTCTGTGGTGTCTATGTCTAGTCCAGGTTGAACAGTAGTCCAGCTCCTCTGTGGTGTCTATGTCTAGTCCAGGTTGAACAGTAGTCCAGCTCCTCTGTGGTGTCTATGTCTAGTCCAGGTTGAACAGTAGTCCAGCTCCTCTGTGGTGTCTATGTCTAGTCCAGGTTGAACAGTAGTCCAGCTCCTCTGTGGTGTCTATGTCTAGTCCAGGTTGAACAGTAGTCCAGCTCCTCTGTGGTGTCTATGTCTAGTCCAGGTTGAACAGTAGTCCAGCTCCTCTGTGGTGTCTATGTCTAATCCAGGTTGAACAGTAGTCCAGCTCCTCTGTGGTGTCTATGTCTAGTCCAGGTTGAACAGTAGTCTAGCTCCTCTGTGGTGTCTATGTCTAGTCCAGGTTGAACAGTAGTTGAACAGTAGTCCAGCTCCTCTGTGGTGTCTATGTCTA
>NC_068457.1:27341649-27386649 GCF_023373465.1 Oncorhynchus keta
TATATGGACTAGTCAGTGTGGTTTATATGGACTAGTCAGTATGTTTATATGGACTAGTCAGTATGTTTATATGGACTAGTCAGTGTGTTTTATATCGGACTAGTCAGTATAGTTTATATGGACTAGTCAGTATGTTTATATGGACTACGTCGGTATAGTTTATATGGACTAGTCAGTATGGACTAGTCAGTATGTTTATATGGACTAGTCAGTATGGACTAGTCAGAATGTTTATATGGACTAGTCAGTATGTTTATATGGACTAGTCAGTATGGACTAGTCAGTATGTTTATATGGACTAGTCAGTATGTTTATATGGACTAGTCAGTATGTTTATATGGACTAGTCAGTATGTTTATATGGACTAGTCAGTATGTTTATATGGACTAGTCAGTATGTTTATATGGACTAGTCAGTATGTTTATATGGACTAGTCAGTGTGCTTATATGGACTAGTCAGTGTGTTTATATGGACTAGTCAGTATGTTTATATGGACTAGAGTATGTTTATATGGACTAGTCAGTGTGTTTATATGGACTAGTCAGTATGTTTATATGGACTAGTCGGTATGTTTATATGGACTAGTCAGTGTGTTTATATGGACTAGTCAGTATGTTTATGGACTAGTCAGTATGTTTATATGGACTAGTCAGTGTTTATATGGACTAGTCAGTGTGTTTATATGGACTAGTCAGTATGTTTATATGGACTAGTCAGTATGTTTATATGGACTAGTCAGTATGTTTATATGGACTAGTCAGTATGTTTATATGGACTAGTCAGTATGTTTATATGGACTAGTCATGGTATGTTTATATGGACTAGTCAGTATGTTTATATGGACTAGTCAGTATGTTTATATGGACTAGTCAGTATGTTTATATGGACTAGTCAGTATGTTTATATGGACTAGTCAGTATGTTTATATGGACTAGTCAGTGTGTTTATATGGACTAGTCAGTATGTTTATATGGACTAGTCAGTATGTTTATATGGACTAGTTTATATGGACTATGTATGTTTATATGGACTAGTCAGTATGTTTATATGGACTAGTCAGTATGTTTATATGGACTAGTCAGTATGTTTATATGGACTAGTCAGTATGTTTATATGGACTAGTCAGTATGTTTATATGGACTAGTCAGTATGTTTATATGGACTAGTCAGTATGTTTATATGGACTAGTCAGTATGTTTATATGGACTAGTCAGTGTGTTTATATGGACTAGTCAGTGTGTTTATATGGACTAGTCAGTATGTTTATATGGACTAGTCAGTATGTTTATATGGACTAGTCAGTATGTTTATATGGACTAGTCAGTATGTTTATATGGACTAGTCAGTATGTTTATATGGACTAGTCAGTATGTTTATATGGACTAGTCAGTATGTTTATATGGACTAGTCAGTATGTTTATATGGACTAGTCAGTATGTTTATATGGACTAGTCAGTATGTTTATATGGACTAGTCAGTATGTTTATATGGACTAGTCAGTATGTTTATATGGACTAGTCAGTATGTTTATATGGACTAGTCAGTATGTTTATATGGACTAGTCAGTATGTTTATATGGACTAGTCAGTATGTTTATATGGACTAGTCAGTAGTTTATATGGACTAGTCAGTATGTTTATATGGACTAGTCAGTATGTTTATATGGACTAGTCAGTATGTTTTATATGGACTAGTCAGTATGTTTATATGGACTAGTCAGTATGTTTATATGGACTAGTCAGTATGTTTTTATGGACTAGTCAGTATGTTTATATGGACTAGTCAGTATGTTTATATGGACTAGTCAGTATGTTTATATGGACTAGTCAGTATGTTTATATGGACTAGTCAGTATGTTTATATGGACTAGTCAGTATGTGTTTATATGGACTAGTCAGTATGTTTATATGGACTAGTCAGTATGTCAGTTTATATGGACTAGTCAGTATGTTTATATGGACTAGTGTGTTTATATGGACTAGTCAGTATGTTTTATATGGACTAGTCAGTATGTTTATATGGACTAGTCAGTGTGTTTATATGGACTAGTCAGTATGTTTATATGGACTAGTCAGTATGTTTATATGGACTAGTCAGTATGTTTATATGGACTAGTCAGTATGTTTATATGGACTAGTCAGTATGTTTATATGGACTAGTCAGTATGTTTATATGGACTAGTCAGTGTGTTTATATGGACTAGTCAGTATGTTTATATGGACTAGTCAGTATGTTTATATGGACTAGTCAGTATGTTTATATGGACTAGTCAGTATGGACTAGTTTATATATGGACTAGTCAGTGTGTTTATATGGACTAGTCAGTGTGTTTATATGGACTAGTCAGTATGTTTATATGGACTAGTCAGTATGTTTATATGGACTAGTCAGTATGTTTATATGGACTAGTCAGTATGTTTATATGGACTAGTCAGTATGTTTATATGGACTAGTCAGTATGTTTATATGGACTAGTCAGTATGTTTATATGGACTAGTCAGTATGTTTATATGGACTAGTCAGTATGTTTATATGGACTAGTCAGTATGTTTATATGGACTAGTCAGTATGTTTATATGGACTAGTCAGTATGTTTTATATGGACTAGTCAGTATGTTTATATGGACTAGTCAGTATGTTTATATGGACTAGTCAGTATGTTTATATGGACTAGTCAGTATGTTTATATGGACTAGTCAGTATGTTTATATGGACTAGTCAGTATGTTTATATGGACTAGTCAGTATGTTTATATGGACTAGTCAGTATGTTTATATGGACTAGTCAGTATGTTTATATGGACTAGTCAGTATGTTTATATGGACTAGTCAGTGTGTTTATATGGACTAGTCAGTATGTTTATATGGACTAGTCAGTATGTTTATATGGACTAGTCAGTATGTTTATATGGACTAGTCAGTATGTTTATATGGACTAGTCAGTATGTTTATATGGACTAGTCAGTGTGTTGGACTAGTCAGTATGTTTATATGGACTAGTCAGTATGTTTATATGGACTAGTCAGTATGTTTATATGGACTAGTCAGTATGTTTATATGGACTAGTCAGTATGTTTATATGGACTAGTCAGTATGTTTATATGGACTAGTCAGTATGTTTATATGGACTAGTCAGTATGTTTATATGGACTAGTCAGTATGGACTAGTATGTTTATATGGACTAGTCAGTATGTTTATATGGACTAGTCAGTGTGTTTATATGGACTAGTCAGTATGTTTATATGGACTAGTCAGTATGTTTATATGGACTAGTCAGTGTGTTTATATGGACTAGTCAGTATGTTTATATGGACTAGTCAGTATGTTTATATGGACTAGTCAGTATGTTTATATGGACTAGTCAGTATGTTATATGGACTAGTCATATGGACTAGTCAGTATGTTTATATGGACTAGTCAGTATGTTTATATGGACTAGTCAGTATGTTTATATGGACTAGTCAGTATGTTTATGGACTAGTCAGTATGTTTATATGGACTAGTCAGTGTTTTATGGACTAGTCAGTATGTTTATATGGACTGGTCAGTATGTTTATATGGACTAGTCAGTATGTTTATATGGACTAGTCAGTATGTTTATATGGACTAGTCAGTATGTTTATATGGACTAGTCAGTATGTTTATATGGACTAGTCGTTTATAGACTAGTCAGTATGTTTATATGGACTAGTCAGTATGTTTATATGGACTAGTCAGTATGTTTATATGGACTAGTCAGTATGTTTATATGGACTAGTCAGTATGTTTATATGGACTAGTCAGTATGTTTATATGGACTAGTCAGTATGTTATATGGACTAGTCAGTATGTTTATATGGACTAGTCAGTATGTTTATATGGACTAGTCAGTATGTTTATATGGACTAGTCAGTGTTTATATGGACTAGTCAGTATGTTTATATGGACTAGTCAGTATGTTTATATGGACTAGTCAGTATGTTTATATGGACTAGTCAGTATGTTTATATGGACTAGTCAGTATGTTTATATGGACTAGTCAGTATGTTTATATGGACTAGTCAGTATGTTTATATGGACTAGTCAGTATGTTTATATGGACTAGTCAGTATGTTTATATGGACTAGTCAGTATGTTTATATGGACTAGTCAGTATGTTTATATGGACTAGTCAGTATGTTTATATGGACTAGTCAGTATGTTTATATGGACTAGTCAGTATGTTTATATGGACTAGTCAGTATGTTTATATGGACTAGTCAGTATGGACTAGTCAGTATGTTTATATGGACTAGTCAGTATGTTTATATGGACTAGTCAGTATGTTTATATGGACTAGTCAGTATGTTTATATGGACTAGTCAGTATGTTTATATGGACTAGTGTGTTTATATGGACTAGTCAGTATGTTTATATGGACTAGTCAGTATGTGTGTTTATATGGACTAGTCAGTATGTTTATATGGACTAGTCAGTATGTTTATATGGACTAGTCAGTATGTTTATATGGACTAGTCAGTATGTTTATATGGACTAGTCAGTATGTTTATATGGACTAGTCAGTATGTTTATATGGACTAGTCAGTATGTTTATATGGACTAGTCAGTATGTTTATATGGACTAGTCAGTATGTTTATATGGACTAGTCAGTATGTTTATATGGACTAGTCAGTATGTTTATATGGACTAGTCAGTATGTTTTATATGGACTAGTCAGTATGACTTTATGTTTATATGGACTAGTCAGTGTGTTATATGGACTAGTCAGTATGTTTATATGGACTAGTCAGTATGTTTATATGGACTAGTCAGTATGTTTATATGGACTAGTCAGTATGTTTATATGGACTAGTCAGTGTGTTTATATGGACTAGTCAGTATGTTTATATGGACTAGTCAGTATGTTTATATGGACTAGTCAGTATGGACTAGTCAGTATGTTTATATGGACTAGTCAGTATGTTTATATGGACTAGTCAGTATGTTTATATGGACTCAGTATGTTTATATGGACTAGTCATGTTTATATGGACTAGTCAGTATGTTTATATGGACTAGTCAGTATGTTTATATGGACTAGTCAGTATGTTTATATGGACTAGTCAGTATGTTTATATGGACTAGTCAGTATGTTTATATGGACTAGTCAGTATGTTTATATGGACTAGTCAGTGTGTTTATATGGACTAGTCAGTATGTTTATATGGACTAGTCAGTATGTTTATATGGACTAGTCAGTGTGTTTATATGGACTAGTCAGTATGTTTATATGGACTAGTCAGTATGTTTATATGGACTAGTCGGTGTGTTTATATGGAGTCAGTGTTTATATGGACTAGTCAGTATGTTTATATGGACTAGTCAGTGTGTTTATATGGACTAGTCAGTATGTTTATATGGACTAGTCAGTATGTTTATATGGACTAGTCAGTGTGTTTATATGGACTAGTCAGTATGTTTATATGGACTAGTCAGTATGTTTATATGGACTAGTCAGTATGTTTTATATTTATATGGACTAGTCAGTGTGTTTATATGGACTAGTCAGTATGTTTATATGGACTAGTCATGTATGGTTTATATGGACTAGTCAGTGTGTTTATATGGACTAGTCAGTATGTTTATATGGACTAGTCAGTATGTTTATATGGACTAGTCAGTATGTTTATATGGACTAGTCAGTGTGTTTATATGGACTAGTCAGTATGTTTATATGGACTAGTCAGTATGTTTATATGGACTAGTCAGTATGTTTATATGGACTAGTCAGTATGTTTATATGGACTAGTCAGTATGTTTATATGGACTAGTCAGTATGTTTATATGGACTAGTCAGTGTGTTTATATGGACTAGTCAGTATGTTTATATGGACTAGTCAGTATGTTTATATGGACTAGTCAGTGTGTTTATATGGACTAGTCAGTGTGTTTATATGGACTAGTCAGTGTGTTTATATGGACTAGTCAGTATGTTTATATGGACTAGTCAGTATGTTTATATGGACTAGTCAGTATGTTTATATGGACTAGTCAGTATGTTTATATGGACTAGTCAGTATGTTTATATGGACTAGTCAGTATGTTTATATGGACTAGTCAGTATGGACTAGTCAGTATGTTTATATGGACTAGTCAGTATGTTTATATGGACTAGTCAGTATGTTTATATGGACTAGTCAGTATGTTTATATGGACTAGTCAGTATGTTTATATGGACTAGTCAGTATGTTTATATGGACTAGTCAGTATGTTTATATGGACTAGTCAGTATGTTTATATGGACTAGTCAGTATGTTTATATGGACTAGTCAGTATGTTTATATGGACTAGTCAGTATGTTTATATGGACTAGTCAGTATGTTTATATGGACTAGTCAGTATGTTTATATGGACTAGTCAGTATGTTTATATGGACTAGTCAGTATGGACTAGTCAGTATGTTTATATGGACTAGTCAGTATGTTTATATGGACTAGTCAGTATGTTTATATGGACTAGTCAGTATGTTTATATGGACTAGTCAGTATGTTTATATGGACTAGTCAGTATGTTTATATGGACTAGTCAGTATGTTTATATGGACTAGTCAGTATGTTTATATGGACTAGTCAGTATGTTTATATGGACTAGTCAGTATGTTTATATGGACTAGTCAGTATGTTTATATGGACTAGTCAGTATGTTTATATGGACTAGTCAGTATGTTTATATGGAGTCAGTATGTTTATATGGACTAGTCAGTATGTTTATATGGACTAGTCAGTATGTTTATATGGACTAGTCAGTATGTTTATATGGACTAGTCAGTATGTTTATATGGACTAGTCAGTATGTTTATATGGACTAGTCAGTATGTTTATATGGACTAGTCAGTATGTTTATATGGACTAGTCAGTATGTTTATATGGACTAGTCAGTATGTTTATATGGACTAGTCAGTATGTTTATATGGACTAGTCAGTATGTTTATATGGACTAGTCAGTGTGTTTATATGGACTAGTCAGTATGTTTATATGGACTAGTCAGTATGTTTATATGGACTAGTCAGTGTGTTTATATGGACTAGTCAGTATGTTTATATGGACTAGTCAGTGTGTTTATATGGACTAGTCAGTATGTTTATATGGACTAGTCAGTATGTTTATATGGACTAGTCAGTATGTTTATATGGACTAGTCAGTATGTTTATATGGACTAGTCAGTATGTTTATATGGACTAGTCAGTATGTTTATATGGACTAGTCAGTATGTTTATATGGACTAGTCAGTGTGTTTATATGGACTAGTCAGTATGTTTATATGGACTAGTCAGTATGTTTATATGGACTAGTCAGTATGTTTATATGGACTAGTCAGTGTGTTTATATGGACTAGTCAGTATGTTTATATGGACTAGTCAGTATGTTTATATGGACTAGTCAGTATGTTTATATGGACTAGTCAGTATGTTTATATGGACTAGTCAGTATGTTTATATGGACTAGTCAGTATGTTTATATGGACTAGTCAGTGTGTTTATATGGACTAGTCAGTATGTTTATATGGACTAGTCAGTATGTTTATATGGACTAGTCAGTATGTTTATATGGACTAGTCAGTATGTTTATATGGACTAGTCAGTATGTTTATATGGACTAGTCAGTATGTTTATATGGACTAGTCAGTATGTTTATATGGACTAGTCAGTATGTTTATATGGACTAGTCAGTATGTTTATATGGACTAGTCAGTATGTTTATATGGACTAGTCAGTATGTTTATATGGACTAGTCAGTATGTTTATATGGACTAGTCAGTATGTTTAGTATGTTTATATGGACTAGTCAGTATGTTTATATGGACTAGTCAGTATGTTTATATGGACTAGTCAGTATGTTTATATGGACTAGTCAGTATGTTTATATGGACTAGTCAGTATGTTTATATGGACTAGTCAGTATGTTTATATGGACTAGTCAGTGTGTTTATATGGACTAGTCAGTATGTTTATATGGACTAGTCAGTATGTTTATATGGACTAGTCAGTGTGTAGTGTATGTTTATATGGACTAGTCAGTATGTTTATATGGACTAGTAGTAGTTTATATGGACTAGTCAGTATGTTTATATGGACTAGTCAGTATGTTTTATATGGACTAGTCAGTATGTTTATATGGACTAGTCAGTATGTTTATATGGACTAGTCAGTATGTTTATATGGACTAGTCAGTATGTTTATATGGACTAGTCGGTGTGTTTATATGGACTAGTCAGTATGTTTATATGGACTAGTCAGTATGTTTATATGGACTAGTCAGTATGTTTATATGGACTAGTCAGTATGTTTATATGGACTAGTCAGTATGTTTATATGGACTAGTCAGTATGTTTATATGGACTAGTCAGTATGTTTATATGGACTAGTCAGTATGTTTATATGGACTAGTCAGTATGTTTATATGGACTAGTCAGTATGTTTATATGGACTAGTCAGTATGTTTATATGGACTAGTCAGTATGTTTATATGGACTAGTCAGTGTGTTTATATGGACTAGTCAGTATGTTTATATGGACTAGTCAGTATGTTTATATGGACTAGTCAGTATGTTTATATGGACTTAGTATGGACTAGTCAGTATGTTTATATGGACTAGTCAGTATGTTTATATGGACTAGTCAGTATGTTTATATGGACTAGTCAGTATGTAGTTATATGGACTAGTCAGTATGTTTATATGGACTAGTCAGTATGTTTATATGGACTAGTCAGTATGTTTATATGGACTAGTCAGTATGTTTATATGGACTAGTCAGTATGTTTATATGGACTAGTCAGTATGTTTATATGGACTAGTCAGTATGTTTATATGGACTAGTCAGTATGTTTATATGGACTAGTCAGTATGTTTATATGGACTAGTCAGTATGTTTATATGGACTAGTCAGTATGTTTATATGGACTAGTCAGTAGTTTATATGGACTAGTCAGTGTGTTTATATGGACTAGTCAGTATGTTTATATGGACTAGTCATTATGTTTATATGGACTAGTCAGTATGTTTATATGGACTAGTCAGTATGTTTATATGGACTAGTCAGTGTGTTTATATGGACTAGTCAGTGTGTTTATATGGACTAGTCAGTATGTTTATATGGACTAGTCAGTGTGTTTATATGGACTAGTCAGTATGTTTATATGGACTAGTCAGTATGTTTATATGGACTAGTCAGTATGTTTATATGGACTAGTCAGTGTGTTTATATGGACTAGTCAGTATGTTTATATGGACTAGTCAGTATGTTTATATGGACTAGTCAGTATGTTTATATGGACTAGTCAGTGTGTTTATATGGACTAGTCAGTATGTTTATATGGACTAGTCAGTGTGTTTATATGGACTAGTCAGTATGTTTATATGGACTAGTCAGTATGTTTATATGGACTAGTCAGTATGTTTATATGGACTAGTCAGTATGTTTATATGGACTAGTCAGTATGTTTATATGGACTAGTCAGTATGTTTATATGGACTAGTCAGTATGTTTATATGGACTAGTCAGTATGTTTATATGGACTAGTCAGTATGGACTAGTCAGTATGTTTATATGGACTAGTCAGTATGTTTATATGGACTAGTCAGTATGTTTATATGGACTAGTCAGTATGTTTATATGGACTAGTCAGTATGTTTATATGGACTAGTCAGTATGTTTATATGGACTAGTCAGTATGTTTATATGGACTAGTCAGTATGGACTAGTCAGTATGTTTATATGGACTCGTTAGTATGGACTAGTCAGTATGTTTATATGGACTAGTCAGTATGTTTATATGGACTAGTCAGTATGTTTATATGGACTAGTCAGTATGTTTATATGGACTAGTCAGTATGTTTGGACTAGTCAGTATGTTTATATGGACTAGTCAGTATGTTTATATGGACTAGTCAGTATGTTTATATGGACTAGTCAGTATGTTTATATGGACTAGTCAGTATGTTTATATGGACTAGTCAGTATGTTTATATGGACTAGTCAGTATGTTTATATGGACTAGTCAGTATGTTTATATGGACTAGTCAGTATGTTTATATGGACTAGTCAGTATGTTTTATATGGACTAGTCAGTATGTTTATATGGACTAGTCAGTATGTTTATATGGACTAGTCAGTATGTTTATATGGACTAGTCAGTATGTTTATATGGACTAGTCACTAGTCAGTATGTTTATATGGACTAGTCAGTATGTTTATATGGACTAGTCAGTATGGACTAGTCAGTATGTTTATATGGACTAGTCAGTATGTTTATATGGACTAGTCAGTATGTTTATATGGACTAGTCAGTATGTTTATATGGACTAGTCAGTATGTTTATATGGACTAGTCAGTATGTTTATATGGACTAGTCAGTATGTTTATATGGACTAGTCATGTTTATATGGACTAGTCAGTATGTTTATATGGACTAGTCAGTATGTTTATATGGACTAGTCAGTATGTTTATATGGACTAGTCAGTATGTTTATATGGACTAGTTATGTTTATATGGACTAGTCAGTATGTTTATATGGACTAGTCAGTATGTTTATATGGACTAGTCAGTATGTTTATATGGACTAGTCAGTATGTTTATATGGACTAGTCAGTATGTTTATATGGACTAGTCAGTATGTTTATATGGACTAGTCAGTATGTTTATATGGACTAGTCAGTATGTTTATATGGACTAGTCAGTGGACTAGTCAGTATGTTTATATAATAGTCAGTATGGACTAGTCAGTATGTTTATATGGACTAGTCAGTATGTTTATATGGACTAGTCAGTATGTTTATATGGACTAGTCAGTATGTTTATATGGACTAGTCAGTATGTTTATATGGACTAGTCAGTATGTTTATATGGACTAGTCAGTATGTTTATATGGACTAGTCAGTATGTTTATATGGACTAGTCAGTATGTTTATATGGACTAGTCAGTATGTTTATATGGACTAGTCAGTATGTTTATATGGACTAGTCAGTGTGTTTATATGGACTAGTCAGTATGTTTATATGGACTAGTCAGTATGTTTATATGGACTAGTCAGTATGTTTATATGGACTAGTCAGTATGTTTATATGGACTCGTCGGTATGTTTATATGGACTAGTCAGTATGGACTAGTCAGTATGTTTATATGGACTAGTCAGTATGGACTAGTCAGTATGTTTATATGGACTGGTCAGTATGTTTATATGGACTAGTCAGTATGGACTAGTCAGTATGTTTATATAGACTAGTCAGTATGTTTATATGGACTAGTCAGTATGCTTATATGGACTAGTCAGTGTGTTTATATGGACTAGTCAGTATGTTTATATGGTCTAGTCAGTATGTTTATATGGACTAGTCAGTATGGACTAGTCAGTGTGTTTATATGGACTAGTCAGTGTGTTTATATGGACTAGTCAGTATGTTTATATGGACTAGTCAGTATGTTTATATGGACTAGTCAGTGTGTTTATATGGACTAGTCAGTATGTTTATATGGACTAGTCAGTATGTTTATATGGACTAGTCAGTATGTTTATATGGACTAGTCAGTATGTTTATATGGACTAGTCAGTATGTTTATATGGACTAGTCAGTATGTTTATATGGACTAGTCAGTATGTTTATATGGACTAGTCAGTGTGTTTATATGGACTAGTCAGTATGTTTATATGGACTAGTCAGTATGTTTATATGGACTAGTCAGTATGGACTAGTCAGTGTGTTTATATGGACTAGTCAGTATGTTTATATGGACTAGTCAGTATGTTTATATGGACTAGTCAGTGTGTTTATATGGACTAGTCAGTATGTTTATATGGACTAGTCAGTATGTTTATATGGACTAGTCAGTATGTTTATATGGACTAGTCAGTGTGTTTATATGGACTAGTCAGTATGGACTAGTCAGTATGTTTATATGGACTAGTCAGTATGTTTATATGGACTAGTCAGTATGTTTATATGGACTAGTCAGTATGTTTATATGGACTAGTCAGTATGTTTATATGGACAGTATGTTTATATGGACTAGTCAGTATGTTTATATGGACTAGTCAGTATGTTTATATGGACTAGTCAGTATGTTTATATGGACTAGTCAGTATGTTTATATGGACTAGTCAGTATGTTTATATGGACTAGTCAGTATGTTTATATGGACTAGTCAGTATGTTTATATGGACTAGTCAGTGTGTTTATATGGACTAGTCAGTATGTTTATATGGACTAGTCAGTATGTTTATATGGACTAGTCAGTATGTTTATATGGACTAGTCAGTATGTTTATATGGACTAGTCAGTATGTTTATATGGACTAGTCAGTATGTTTATATGGACTAGTCAGTATGTTTATATGGACTAGTCAGTATGTTTATATGGACTAGTCAGTCATGTTTATATGGACTAGTCAGTATGTTTATATGGACTAGTCAGTATGTTTATATGGACTAGTCAGTATGTTTATATGGACTAGTCAGTGTTTATATGGACTAGTCAGTATGTTTATATGGACTAGTCAGTATGTTTATATGGACTAGTCAGTGTGTTTATATGGACTAGTCAGTATGTTTATATGGACTAGTCAGTATGTTTATATGGACTAGTCAGTATGTTTATATGGACTAGTCAGTATGTTTATATGGACTAGTCAGTATGTTTATATGGACTAGTCAGTATGTTTATATGGACTAGTCAGTATGTTTATATGGACTAGTCAGTATGTTTATATGGACTAGTCAGTGTGTTTATATGGACTAGTCAGTATGTTTATATGGACTAGTCAGTATGTTTATATGGACTAGTCAGTATGTTTATATGGACTAGTCAGTATGTTTATATGGACTAGTCAGTATGTTTATATGGACTAGTCAGTATGTTTATATGGACTAGTCAGTATGTTTATATGGACTAGTCAGTATGTTTATATGGACTAGTCAGTATGTTTATATGGACTAGTCAGTATGTTTATATGGACTAGTCAGTATGTTTATATGGACTAGTCAGTATGTTTATATGGACTAGTCAGTATGTTTATATGGACTAGTCAGTATGTTTATATGGACTAGTCAGTATGTTTATATGGACTAGTCATGGTAGTGTGTTTATATGGACTAGTCAGTATGTTTATATGGACTAGTCAGTATGTTTATATGGACTAGTCAGTATGTTTATATGGACTAGTCAGTATGTTTATATGGACTAGTCAGTATGTTTATATGGACTAGTCAGTATGTTTATATGGACTAGTCAGTATGTTTATATGGACTAGTCAGTATGTTTATATGGACTAGTCAGTATGTTTATATGGACTAGTCAGTGTGTTTATATGGACTAGTCAGTATGTTTATATGGACTAGTCAGTATGTTTATATGGACTAGGTGTGTTTATATGGACTAGTCAGTATGTTTATATGGACTAGTCAGTATGTTTATATGGACTAGTCAGTATGTTTATATGGACTAGTCAGTATGTTTATATGGACTAGTCAGTATGTTTATATGGACTAGTCAGTATGTTTATATGGACTAGTCAGTATGTTTATATGGACTAGTCAGTATGTTTATATGGACTAGTCAGTATGTTTATATGGACTAGTCAGTATGTTTATATGGACTAGTCAGTATGTTTATATGGACTAGTCAGTATGTTTATATGGACTAGTCAGTATGTTTATATGGACTAGTCAGTATGTTTATATGGACTAGTCAGTATGTTTATATGGACTAGTCAGTATGTTTATATGGACTAGTCAGTATGTTTATATGGACTAGTCAGTGTGTTTATATGGACTAGTCAGTATGTTTATATGGACTAGTCAGTATGTTTATATGGACTAGTCAGTATGTTTATATGGACTAGTCAGTATGTTTATATGGACTAGTCAGTATGTTTATATGGACTAGTCAGTATGTTTATATGGACTAGTCAGTATGTTTATATGGACTAGTCAGTATGTTTATATGGACTAGTCAGTATGTTTATATGGACTAGTCAGTATGTTTATATGGACTAGTCAGTATGTTTATATAGACTAGTCAGTATGTTTATATGGACTAGTCAGTATGTTTATATGGACTAGTCAGTATGTTTATATGGACTAGTCAGTATGTTTATATGGACTAGTCAGTATGTTTATATAGACTAGTCAGTATGTTTATATGGACTAGTCAGTATGTTTATATAGACTAGTCAGTGTGTTTATATGGACTAGTCAGTATGTTTATATGGACTAGTCAGTATGTTTATATGGACTAGTCAGTATGTTTATATGGACTAGTCAGTATGTTTATATGGACTAGTCAGTGTGTTTATATGGACTAGTCAGTATGCTTTGAGAGTCTGATATATGACAGTGAGAGAGACCCAGAAAAGTGTTCATTAATCATCCAAGGAGAATCTGTTTTGTATTTGCAGCCGACTCAGCTCTTGGTTTTGCTTGATTTCTCCCAGGATAGGGAGGATCCTGAATCTATCTTCAGTTGGACACAGAGACTGAACAACTCAATGAGCTATTTTGACTGTCTGCTGAGTAGCTGTGTGTGTATTTTCTTTAGCCTGGCAGCAGGTTGTTAACCTTTGACCCTCTAGTGGCAGCAGGTGGGTCCTCTCAGCACCATCATATCCTTGTCTGTCAGATCCATCATACACTATATGTACAAAAGTATGTGGACATCCCTTCAAATGTAGTGGATTTGGCTATTTCAGCCACACCCATGGCTGACAGGTGTATAAAATCGAACACACAGCCATGCAATCTCCATAGACAAACATTGGTAGTTGAATGGCCTTACTGCAGAGCTCAGTGACTTTAAACGTGGCACCGTCATAGGATGCCACCTTTACAACAAGTCAGATCATAAAATGTCTGCCCTGCTGGAGCTGCCCCGGTCAACTGTAAGTGCTGTTATTGTGAAGTGAAAACATCTGGGAGCAACAAAGGCTCAGCCGCGAAGTGGTAGGACACACAAGCTCACAGAACGGGACCGCCTAGTCCTGAAGCACGTAAACACTCACTACCGAGTTCCAAGCTTCCTCTGTAAACACTCACTACCGAGTTCCAAGCTTCCTCTGTAAACACTCACTACCGAGTTCCAAGCTTCCTCTGTAAACACTCACTACCGAGTTCCAAGCTTCCTCTGTAAACACTCACTACCGAGTTCCAAGCTTCCTCTGTAAACACTCACTACCGAGTTCCAAGCTTCCTCTGGAAGCAACGTCAGCAACAGACCTATTCATCGAGAGCTTCATGAAATGGGTTTCCATGGCTGAGCAGCCACACACAAGCCTTTGTTCCCCATACCCAATGACAAGCGTCATAAGCAAATTCCTAACATATTGTACGAATTGTAATTCGTAACATATCATACGAAATGGATGATGGACATACACAAATACATACCATACGAAACGTAACATACAATACTGTCTCAGATTTACATACAGAATAATATGAAATGCTCTGAGACCAGGTTGCACCATCATATCCTCGTCTGCCAGCATAACTGGTCATTTTTTAATTTAACTAGGCAAGTCAGTTAAGAACAAATTCTTACTTATAATTGACAGCCTACCCCTAGCCAAACCTGGACCACGCTGGGCCATTTGTGCACCGCCCTATGGGACTCCCAATCAAGTTAGTTTAGATCCTTGATTAGTGCTGGAATATAATAAATATGTGCCATGGTCCAATTAGGTGTCCCAATGGATCAGAACAGTGAGCTCTGTCTGTCGTTGGGGAAAACACAACAGACATGCCAGCCCAACCCGGCCAGTGATCCGCCATTTGAAGCCCACTTCCGTTTACAGGGCCTCGCAAACAGCAGCTGTCCACATACTTTTGGTCATGTAGTGTATATTGTTCTATTACAACACCATCATATCCTCGTCTGTCAGATCCATCATTATATTGTTCTATTACAACACCATAATATCCTCGTCTGTCAGATCCATCATATATTGTTCTATTACAATGCCAGCATAACTGGTAAACTAATCATCAAGTTAGTTTAAATCCTTGATTAGTGCTGGAATAGAACAAATATGTGTCACGGTCTAACTAGGTGTCCCAATGGATCAGAACAGTGAGCTCTGTCTGTCTGTCATAGGGGGAAAACACAACAGACATGCCAGCCCAGCCTGGGCAGTGAGCCGCCGTGTAAAGCCAAGCCCACTTCCTGTTACAGGGCCTCACAAGCACTGAGCCCACAGCTGTCTCTCTTGATCTATGACACAGACAGAACTCATTCTTCTCTGTTCTGCTCAGTTCTGTTAGTCCCTGTTATGCTCAGTTCTGTTAGTCCCTGTTATGCTCAGTTCTGTTAGTCCCTGTTATGCTCAGTTCTGTTAGTCCCTGTTATGCTCAGTTCTGTTAGTCCCTGTTATGCTCAGTTCTGTTCGTCTCTGTTATGCTCAGTTCTGTTAGTCCCTGTTATGCTCAGTTCTGTTAGTCCCTGTTATGCTCAGTTATGTTAGTCCCTGTTATGCTCAGTTCTGTTAGTCCCTGTTATGCTCAGTTCTGTTAGTCCCTGTTATGCTCAGTTCTGTTCGTCTCTGTTATGCTCAGTTCTGTTAGTCCCTGTTATGCTCAGTTCTGTTCGTCTCTGTTCTGCTCAGTTCTGTTCGTCTCTGTTCTGCTCAGTTCTGTTCGTCTCTGTTATGCTCAGTTCTGTTAGTCCCTGTTATGCTCAGTTCTTCTCTGCTCTGTTCTGCTCTGTCCAACGCCTCTGACTCACCACCCACACCGCACCACACCCAACCCATGTCCTGAAGGCTGGGAGGCTAGATATGCGTCCCAAATGGCACCCTGTTTCCTATTTAGTGCACTACTTTTGACCAGGGCCCTATAAAGGGAATATGTTGCCAACCCTGGTCAAACGTAATGCACTACATAGGAAACAGGGTGTTTTTAATGCAGAATCGGGACTATCCCAGGTCCACAAGACAACGAGTTCAGGAAAACAATGAAGCTTCTTGTTGTTTGACAGTAACATAAAGTAGTGTACTGGGTAAATGGATTCCTGCATGAATACCAGGTACATGTTCAGCATGTCAGTGCCTCTGACTCCCCGCCCGGCGCCACCACCACGCTGAACGCCATGTTTCTCCTCCTGCCGACGAGGCTGGGACCGTCACAGGACCACATGACCACATAAAGCTTCTCTTCTTGTTCTCGCTCCCAGTAACATAAAGTAGCCGACGAGGCTGGGACCGTCACAGGACCACATGACCACATAAAGCTTCTCTTCTTGTTCTCGCTCCCAGTAACATAAAGTAGCCGACGAGGCTGGGACCGTCACAGGACCACATGACCACATAAAGCTTCTCTTCTTGTTCTCGCTCCCAGTAACATAAAGTAGCCGACGAGCCTGGGACCGTCACAGGACCACATGACCACATAAAGCTTCTCTTCTTGTTCTCGTTCCCAGTAACATAAAGTAGCCGACGAGGCTGGGACCGTCACAGGACCACATGACCACATAAAGCTTCTCTTCTTGTTCTCGCTCCCAGTAACATAAAGTAGCCGACGAGGCTGGGACCGTCACAGGACCACATGACCACATAAAGCTTCTCTTCTTGTTCTCGCTCCCAGTAACATAAAGTAGCCGACGAGGCTGGGACCGTCACAGGACCACATGACCACATAAAGCTTCTCTTCTTGTTCTCGCTCCCAGTAACATAAAGTAGCCGACGAGGCTGGGACCGTCACAGGACCACATGACCACATAAAGCTTCTCTTCTTGTTCTCGCTCCCAGTAACATAAAGTAGCCGACGAGGCTGGGACCGTCACAGGACCACATGACCACATAAAGCTTCTCTTCTTGTTCTCGCTCCCAGTAACATAAAGTAGCCGACGAGGCTGGGACCGTCACAGGACCACATGACCACATAAAGCTTCTCTTCTTGTTCTCGCTCCCAGTAACATAAAGTAGCCGACGAGCCTGGGACCGTCACAGGACCACATGACCACATAAAGCTTCTCTTCTTGTTCTCGCTCCCAGTAACATAAAGTAGCCGACGAGGCTGGGACCGTCACAGGACCACATGACCACATAAAGCTTCTCTTCTTGTTCTCGCTCCCAGTAACATAAAGTAGCCGACGAGGCTGGGACCGTCACAGGACCACATGACCACATAAAGCTTCTCTTCTTGTTCTCGCTCCCAGTAACATAAAGTAGCCGACGAGCCTGGGACCGTCACAGGACCACATGACCACATAAAGCTTCTCTTCTTGTTCTCGCTCCCAGTAACATAAAGTAGCCGACGAGGCTGGGACCGTCACAGGGCCACATGACCACATAAAGCTTCTCTTCTTGTTCTCGCTCCCAGTAACATAAAGTAGCCGACGAGGCTGGGACCGTCACAGGACCACATGACCACATAAAGCTTCTCTTCTTGTTCTCGCTCCCAGTAACATAAAGTAGCCGACGAGGCTGGGACCGTCACAGGGCCACATGACAAACCAACGTGTTCAGGACAGCTGGAAGCACAACGCCTCACACAATAAATAACTTCTTGTTCTCTCTCCCAGTAACATAAAGTAGCCTACTGGGTGACTCTAGTCCTGCATCAATACTCCTGTGTGGTGTACTGAAGGCTCTCCTTGCCCTTCGTGACATCACAGTCTTACCAGAGACTGAAATACACTTATGTAGCTCTGAGTCTTACACCTCTGCACAATGATCCTCACAAAGTCCCTCATAAAACGCATACATCTTGACTAAACATTAACTTGAGGAAATGCATATCTAGTGGATATGTAACCAGAGCCAGGACTGGTGCCTATCCTATCCTGGCTGTTGTTGTTTCTGTTACTATGCCCTCAGGGCAGGAAGGATTCAAGACGCTCCAGTCAAATCTTCAGCTGCATAAACAAACTGCTGCTCTGCTTTTATCTGAACTATGGAGCTACGTCTGTGTCACAAATGGTACCCAATGCCCTATTTAGTGCACTATACAGAGAATAGGAATACATTTTGGGACGAAGCCACTCTGGACAACCAGAACGGAGCTTGTTGAAGAGGAGCAGAGAGAGAAGTGATGGCCGCTCTAAATGCAAAGGTCAGGTGATGATATGGCAGAGCCAGGACAGCATCGGACGGACAGATCATAACTCAATTAAATGTTATGATCAAATTATGTTTAGTGGATTTACTCGCCATAATGTGACTCATTATGACGTCACTGTCCAGCAGAGCTCCCAAGTGGAGCAGAGGTCTAAGGCACTGCATCTCAGAGCTAGAGGCGTCACTACAGACCCTGGTTCAGAGGTCTAAGGCACTGCATCTCAGAGCTAGAGGCGTCACTACAGACCCTGGTTCAGAGGTCTAAGGCACTGCATCTCAGAGCCAGAGGCGTCACTACAGACCCTGGTTCAGAGGTCTAAGGCACTGCATCTCAGAGCTAGAGGCGTCACAACAGACCCTGGTTCAGAGGTCTAAGGCACTGCATCTCAGAGCCAGAGGCGTCACTACAGACCCTGGTTCAGAGGTCTAAGGCACTGCATCTCAGTGCCAGAGGCGTCACTACAGACCCTGGTTCAGAGGTCTAAGGCACTGCATCTCAGTGCCAGAGACGTCACTACAGACCCTGGTTCAGAGGTCTTAGGCACTGCATCTCAGTGCCAGAGACGTCACTACAGACCCTGGTTCAGAGGTCTTAGGCACTGCATCTCAGTGCCAGAGACGTCACTACAGACCCTGGTTCAGAGGTCTAAGGCACTGCATCTCAGTGCCAGAGGCGTCACTACAGACCCTGGTTCAGAGGTCTTAGGCACTGCATCTCAGAGCCAGAGACGTCACTACAGACCCTGGTTCAGAGGTCTTAGGCACTGCATCTCAGTGCCAGAGACGTCACTACAGACCCTGGTTCAGAGGTCTAAGGCACTGCATCTCAGTGCCAGAGGCGTCACTACAGACCCTGGTTCAGAGGTCTTAGGCACTGCATCTCAGAGCCAGAGACGTCACTGCAGAGGAGAGGAGAGGAGAGGAGAGGAGAGGAGAGGAGAGGAGAGGAGAAATTAAGGGACAGGAGAAGAGGAAGAAATGAAAGGAAAGGAGAAGAGGAGGAGAGAAAAGAAGGGAGACATGTTCACTACCCTTCATGGATTTGAATAGAAATGACTGGAATTTGTAAGCTCCCTCTCCAAGCCAACACCAATTAGTTTATTTTAAATTCGTGTGGAGTAGTGAACGAGTGCTTCAGGAAGAAGGAGAGATGATTATGAACCACCCCAACTCTGGTCCCTGGAATGTTGCTGACCGGTCCTCAAACGGCACCAGATTCCCTACATAGTGCACTACATTGGACCAGGACCCTATTCCCTACATAGTGCACGACATTGGACCAGGACCCTATTCCCGACATAGTGCACTACATTGGACCAGGACCCTATTCCCTACATAGTGCACTACATTGGACCAGGACCCTATTCCCTACATAGTGCACTACATTGGACCAGGACCCTATTCCCTACATAGTGCACGACATTGGACCAGGACCCTATTCCCGACATAGTGCACTACATTGGACCAGGACCCATAGGGCTCTCGTCAAAAGCAGTGTACAATATGGGGAACAGGGTGCCATTGCGGATACACCCTCTATCTACTCAGTCAGTTCTCAAGTGTCCGTTTTAATATCAACTCTTATTCACCAAGGAGTAGACAACACCGCTTCTCAGTCTGGGGTCCAGATTCAGCAACACTGAACTGAATGCTGTGAGACACTTAACAGGAAGCCATAGGAACGACAACTAACCAAACACAACCACGTTAGTCAGATAGGATTACCCTGCTAGTCACGCAGAGACTAACCAAACACAACCACCTTAATCAGATAGGATTATCATGCTAGTCACGCAGAGACTAACCAAACACAACCACCTTAGTCAGATAGGATTACCCTGCTAGTCACGCAGAGACTAACCAAACACAACCACCTTAATCAGATAGGATTACCCTGCTAGTCACGCAGAGACTAACCAAACACAACCACCTTAGTCAGATAGGATTACCCTGCTAGTCACGCAGAGACTAACCAAACACAACCACCTTAATCAGATAGGATTACCCTGCTAGTCACGCAGAGACTAACCAAACACAACCACCTTAGTCAGATAGGATTACCCTGCTAGTCACGCAGAGACTAACCAAACACAACTACCTTAGTCAGATAGGATTACCCTGCTAGTCACGCAGAGACTAACCAAACACAACCACCTTAGTCAGATAGGATTACCCTGCTAGTCACGCAGATACTAACCTAACACAACCACCTTAGTCAGATAGGATTACCCTGCTAGTCACGCAGAGACTAACCAAACACAACCACCTTAATCAGATAGGATTACCCTGCTAGTCACGCAGAGACTAACCAAACACAACCACCTTAATCAGATAGGATTACCCTGCTAGTCACGCAGAGACTAACCAAACACAACCACCTTAATCAGATAGGATTACCCTGCTAGTCACGCAGAGACTAACCAAACACAACCACCTTAGTCAGATAGGATTACCCTGCTAGTCACGCAGAGACTAACCAAACACAACCACCTTAGTCAGATAGGATTACCCTGCTAGTCACGCAGAGACTAACCAAACACAACCACCTTAGTCAGATAGGATTACCCTGCTAGTCACGCAGAGACTAACCTAACACAACCACCTTAGTCAGATAGGATTACCCTGCTAGTCACGCAGAGACTAACCAAACACAACCACCTTAGTCAGATAGGATTACCCTGCTAGTCACGCAGAGACTAACCAAACACAACCACCGTAGTCAGATAGGATTACCCTGCTAGTCACGCAGAGACTAACCAAACACAACCACCTTAGTCAGATAGGATTACCCTGCTAGTCACGCAGAGACTAACCTAACACAACCACCTTAGTCAGATAGGATTACCCTGCTAGTCACGCAGAGACTAACCAAACACAACCATCTTAGTCAGATAGGATTACCCTGCTAGTCACGCAGAGACTAACCAAACACAACCACCTTAGTCAGATAGGATTACCCTGCTAGTCACGCAGAGACTAACCAAACACAACCACCTTAGTCAGATAGGATTACCATGCTAGTCACGCAGAGACTAACCAAACACAACCACCTTAGTCAGATAGGATTACCCTGCTAGTCACGCAGAGACTAACCAAACACAACCACCTTAGTCAGATAGGATTATCCTGCTAGTCACGCAGAGACTAACCTAACACAACCACCTTAATCAGATAGGATTACCCTGCTAGTCACGCAGAGACTAACCAAACACAACCACCGTAATAAGATAGGATTACCCTGCTAGTCACGCAGAGACTAACCAAACACAACTACCTTAGTCAGATAGGATTACCCTGCTAGTCACGCAGATACTAACCTAACACAACCACCTTAATCAGATAGGATTACCCTGCTAGTCACGCAGAGACTAACCAAACACAACCACCTTAGTCAGATAGGATTACCCTGCTAGTCACGCAGAGACTAACCAAACACAGCCACCTTAATCAGATAGGATTACCCTGCTAGTCACGCAGAGACTAACCAAACACAACCACCGTAATAAGATAGGATTACCCTGCTAGTCACGCAGAGACTAACCAAACACAACCACCTTAGTCAGATAGGATTACCCTGCTAGTCACGCACAGAGACTAACCAAACACAACCACCTTAGTCAGATAGGATTACCCTGCTAGTCACGCAGAGACTAACCAAACACAACCACCTTAGTCAGATAGGATTACCCTGCTAGTCACGCAGAGACTAACCAAACACAACCACCTTAGTCAGATAGGATTACCCTGCTAGTCACGCAGAGACTAACCAAACACAACCACCTTAATCAGATAGGATTACCCTGCTAGTCACGCAGAGACTAACCAAACACAACCACCTTAGTCAGATAGGATTACCCTGCTAGTCACACAGAGACTAACCAAACACAACCACCTTAGTCAGATAGGATTACCCTGCTAGTCACGCAGAGACTAACCAAACACAACCACCTTAGTCAGATAGGATTACCCTGCTAGTCACGCAGAGACTAACCAAACACAACCACCTTAGTCAGATAGGATTACCCTGCTAGTCACGCAGAGACTAACCAAACACAACCACCTTAGTCAGATAGGATTACCCTGCTAGTCACGCAGAGACTAACCAAACACAACCACCTTAGTCAGATAGGATTACCCTGCTAGTCACGCAGAGACTAACCAAACACAACCACCTTAGTCAGATAGGATTACCCTGCTAGTCACGCAGAGACTAACCAAACACAACCACCTTAGTCAGATAGGATTACCCTGCTAGTCACGCAGAGACTAACCAAACACAACCACCTTAGTCAGATAGGATTACCCTGCTAGTCACACAGAGACTAACCAAACACAACCACCTTAGTCAGATAGGATTACCCTGCTAGTCACGCAGAGACTAACCTAACACAACCACCTTAATCAGATAGGATTACCCTGCTAGTCACGCAGAGACTAACCAAACACAACCACCGTAATAAGATAGGATTACCCTGCTAGTCACGCAGAGACTAACCAAACACAACCACCTTAGTCAGATAGGATTACCCTGCTAGTCACGCAGATACTAACCTAACACAACCACCTTAATCAGATAGGATTACCCTGCTAGTCACGTAGAGACTAACCAAACACAACCACCTTAGTCAGATAGGATTACCCTGCTAGTCACGTAGAGACTAACCAAACACAACCACCTTAGTCAGATAGGATTACCCTGCTAGTCACGCAGAGACTAACCTAACACAACCACCTTAGTCAGATAGGATTACCCTGCTAGTCACGCAGAGACTAACCAAACACAACCACCTTAGTCAGATAGGATTACCCTGCTAGTCACACAGAGACTAACCAAACACAACCACCTTAGTCAGATAGGATTACCCTGCTAGTCACGCAGAGACTAACCAAACACAACCACCTTAGTCAGATAGGATTACCCTGCTAGTCACGCAGAGACTAACCAAACACAACCACCTTAGTCAGATAGGATTACCCTGCTAGTCACGCAGAGACTAACCAAACACAACCACCTTAGTCAGATAGGATTACCCTGCTAGTCACGCAGAGACTAACCAAACACAACCACCTTAGTCAGATAGGATTACCCTGCTAGTCACACAGAGACTAACCAAACACAACCACCTTAGTCAGATAGGATTACCCTGCTAGTCACGCAGAGACTAACCTAACACAACCACCTTAATCAGATAGGATTACCCTGCTAGTCACGCAGAGACTAACCAAACACAACCACCGTAATAAGATAGGATTACCCTGCTAGTCACGCAGAGACTAACCAAACACAACCACCTTAGTCAGATAGGATTACCCTGCTAGTCACGCAGATACTAACCTAACACAACCACCTTAATCAGATAGGATTACCCTGCTAGTCACGTAGAGACTAACCAAACACAACCACCTTAGTCAGATAGGATTACCCTGCTAGTCACGTAGAGACTAACCAAACACAACCACCTTAGTCAGATAGGATTACCCTGCTAGTCACGCAGAGACTAACCTAACACAACCACCTTAGTCAGATAGGATTACCCTGCTAGTCACGCAGAGACTAACCAAACACAACCACCTTAGTCAGATAGGATTACCCTGCTAGTCACACAGAGACTAACCAAACACAACCACCTTAGTCAGATAGGATTACCCTGCTAGTCACGCAGAGACTAACCAAACACAACCACCTTAGTTAGATAGGATTACCCTGCTAGTCACGCAGAGACTAACCAAACACAACCACCTTAGTCAGATAGGATTACCCTGCTAGTCACGCACAGAGACTAACCAAACACAACCACCTTAATCAGATAGGATTACCCTGCTAGTCACGCAGAGACTAACCAAACACAACCACCTTAGTCAGATAGGATTACCCTGCTAGTCACGCAGAGACTAACCAAACACAACCACCTTAGTCAGATAGGATTACCCTGCTAGTCACGCAGAGACTAACCTAACACAACCACCTTAGTCAGATAGGATTACCCTGCTAGTCACGCAGAGACTAACCTAACACAACCACCTTAGTCAGATAGGATTACCCTGCTAGTCACGCAGAGACTAACCAAACACAACCACCTTAGTCAGATAGGATTACCCTGCTAGTCACGCAGAGACTAACCAAACACAACCACCTTAGTCAGATAGGATTACCCTGCTAGTCACGCAGAGACTAACCAAACACAACCACCTTAATCAGATAGGATTACCCTGCTAGTCACGCAGAGACTAACCAAACACAACCACCTTAGTCATATAGGATTACCCTGCTAGTCACACAGAGACTAACCAAACACAACCACCTTAGTCAGATAGGATTACCCTGCTAGTCACGCAGAGACTAACCTAACACAACCACCTTAATCAGATAGGATTACCCTGCTAGTCACGCAGAGACTAACCAAACACAACCACCGTAATAAGATAGGATTACCCTGCTAGTCACGCAGAGACTAACCAAACACAACCACCTTAGTCAGATAGGATTACCCTGCTAGTCACGCAGATACTAACCTAACACAACCACCTTAATCAGATAGGATTACCCTGCTAGTCACGTAGAGACTAACCAAACACAACCACCTTAGTCAGATAGGATTACCCTGCTAGTCACGTAGAGACTAACCAAACACAACCACCTTAGTCAGATAGGATTACCCTGCTAGTCACGCAGAGACTAACCTAACACAACCACCTTAGTCAGATAGGATTACCCTGCTAGTCACGCAGAGACTAACCAAACACAACCACCTTAGTCAGATAGGATTACCCTGCTAGTCACACAGAGACTAACCAAACACAACCACCTTAGTCAGATAGGATTACCCTGCTAGTCACGCAGAGACTAACCAAACACAACCACCTTAGTCAGATAGGATTACCCTGCTAGTCACGCAGAGACTAACCAAACACAACCACCTTAGTCAGATAGGATTACCCTGCTAGTCACGCACAGAGACTAACCAAACACAACCACCTTAATCAGATAGGATTACCCTGCTAGTCACGCAGAGACTAACCAAACACAACCACCTTAGTCAGATAGGATTACCCTGCTAGTCACGCAGAGACTAACCAAACACAACCACCTTAGTCAGATAGGATTACCCTGCTAGTCACGCAGAGACTAACCTAACACAACCACCTTAGTCAGATAGGATTACCCTGCTAGTCACGCAGAGACTAACCTAACACAACCACCTTAGTCAGATAGGATTACCCTGCTAGTCACGCAGAGACTAACCAAACACAACCACCTTAGTCAGATAGGATTACCCTGCTAGTCACGCAGAGACTAACCAAACACAACCACCTTAGTCAGATAGGATTACCCTGCTAGTCACGCAGAGACTAACCAAACACAACCACCTTAATCAGATAGGATTACCCTGCTAGTCACGCAGAGACTAACCAAACACAACCACCTTAGTCATATAGGATTACCCTGCTAGTCACGCAGAGACTAACCAAACACAACCACCTTAGTCAGATAGGATTACCCTGCTAGTCACGCAGAGACTAACCAAACACAACCACCTTAGTCAGATAGGATTACCCTGCTAGTCACGCAGAGACTAACCAAACACAACCACCTTAATCAGATAGGATTACCCTGCTAGTCACGCAGAGACTAACCAAACACAACCACCTTAGTCAGATAGGATTACCCTGCTAGTCACGCAGAGACTAACCAAACACAACCACCTTAATCAGATAGGATTACCCTGCTAGTCACGCAGAGACTAACCAAACACAACCACCTTAGTCAGATAGGATTACCCTGCTAGTCACGCAGAGACTAACCAAACACAACCACCTTAATCAGATAGGATTACCCTGCTAGTCACGCAGAGACTAACCAAACACAACCACCTTAGTCAGATAGGATTACCCTGCTAGTCACGCAGAGACTAACCAAACACAACCACCTTAGTCAGATAGGATTACCCTGCTAGTCACGCAGAGACTAACCAAACACAACCACCTTAGTCAGATAGGATTACCCTGCTAGTCACGCAGAGACTAACCAAACACAACCACCTTAGTCAGATAGGATTACCCTGCTAGTCACGCAGAGACTAACCAAACACAACCACCTTAATCAGATAGGATTACCCTGCTAGTCACGCAGAGACTAACCAAACACAACCACCTTAGTCAGATAGGATTACCCTGCTAGTCACGCAGAGACTAACCAAACACAACCACCTTAATCAGATAGGATTACCCTGCTAGTCACGCAGAGACTAACCAAACACGACCACCTTAGTCAGATAGGATTACCCTGCTAGTCACGCAGAGACTAACCAAACACAACCACCTTAGTCAGATAGGATTACCCTGCTAGTCACGCAGAGACTAACCAAACACAACCACCTTAGTCAGATAGGATTACCCTGCTAGTCACGCAGAGACTAACCAAACACAACCACCTTAGTCAGATAGGATTACCCTGCTAGTCACGCAGAGACTAACCAAACACAACCACCTTAGTCAGATAGGATTACCCTGCTAGTCACGCAGAGACTAACCAAACACAACCACCTTAGTCAGATAGGATTACCCTGCTAGTCACGCAGAGACTAACCAAACACAACCACCTTAGTCAGATAGGATTACCCTGCTAGTCACGCAGAGACTAACCAAACACAACCACCTTAATCAGATAGGATTACCCTGCTAGTCACGCAGAGACTAACCAAACACAACCACCTTAGTCAGATAGGATTACCCTGCTAGTCACGCAGAGACTAACCAAACACAACCACCTTAATCAGATAGGATTACCCTGCTAGTCACGCAGAGACTAACCAAACACAACCACCTTAGTCAGATAGGATTACCCTGCTAGTCACGCAGAGACTAACCAAACACAACCACCTTAGTCAGATAGGATTACCCTGCTAGTCACGCAGAGACTAACCAAACACAACCACCTTAGTCAGATAGGATTACCCTGCTAGTCACGCAGAGACTAACCAAACACAACCACCTTAGTCAGATAGGATTACCCTGCTAGTCACGCAGAGACTAACCAAACACAACCACCTTAATCAGATAGGATTACCCTGCTAGTCACGCAGAGACTAACCAAACACAACCACCTTAGTCAGATAGGATTACCCTGCTAGTCACGCAGAGACTAACCAAACACGACCACCTTAATCAGATAGGATTACCCTGCTAGTCACGCAGAGACTAACCAAACACGACCACCTTAGTCAGATAGGATTACCCTGCTAGTCACGCAGAGACTAACCAAACACAACCACCTTAGTCAGATAGGATTACCCTGCTAGTCACGCAGAGACTAACCAAACACAACCACCTTAGTCAGATAGGATTACCCTGCTAGTCACGCAGAGACTAACCAAACACAACCACCTTAGTCAGATAGGATTACCCTGCTAGTCACGCAGAGACTAACCAAACACAACCACCTTAGTCAGATAGGATTACCCTGCTAGTCACGCAGAGACTAACCAAACACGACCACCTTAGTCAGATAGGATTACCCTGCTAGTCACGCAGAGACTAACCAAACACAACCACCTTAGTCAGATAGGATTACCCTGCTAGTCACGCAGAGACTAACCAAACACAACCACCTTAATCAGATAGGATTACCCTGCTAGTCACGCAGAGACTAACCAAACACGACCACCTTAGTCAGATAGGATTACCCTGCTAGTCACGCAGAGACTAACCAAACACAACCACCTTAATCAGATAGGATTACCCTGCTAGTCACGCAGAGACTAACCAAACACAACCACCTTAGTCAGATAGGATTACCCTGCTAGTCACGCAGAGACTAACCAAACACAACCACCTTAGTCAGATAGGATTACCCTGCTAGTCACGCAGAGACTAACCAAACACAACCACCTTAATCAGATAGGATTACCCTGCTAGTCACGCAGAGACTAACCAAACACAACCACCTTAGTCAGATAGGATTACCCTGCTAGTCACGCAGAGACTAACCAAACACAACCACCTTAGTCAGATAGGATTACCCTGCTAGTCACGCAGAGACTAACCAAACACAACCACCTTAGTCAGATAGGATTACCCTGCTAGTCACGCAGAGACTAACCAAACACAACCACCTTAATCAGATAGGATTATCCTGCTAGTCACGCAGAGACTAACCAAACACAACCACCTTAGTCAGATAGGATTACCCTGCTAGTCACGCAGAGACTAACCAAACACAACCAGCTTAATCAGATAGGATTACCCTGCTAGTCACGCAGAGACTAACCAAACACAACCACCTTAGTCAGATAGGATTATCCTGCTAGTCACGCAGAGACTAACCAAACACAACCAGCTTAATCAGATAGGATTACCCTGCTAGTCACGCAGAGACTAACCAAACACAACCACCTTAGTCAGATAGGATTACCCTGCTAGTCACGCAGAGAACAGACGTTTCCTTTCCCGTGACCCTCCAACCATTTGGACCAGCTCAGAGATCAACACCTGTGTGTCCCAAATGGCCCCTTACTCCCTCCTTTTGGTCAAAAGTAGTGTACTAAATAGGGAATAGGGTGCCGTTTGATACTCAGCCCCTTCAGATCAGACTAGCGGGGAAACAGCTTGCTCTCGACTTGGTGGACCTCCTCTCACACTCCATTGTTTTGGATAGTTAACCTCGCTTACAGTTATTCTCCCATTTCAACGTTTGCATTCCCCTGATTTCACAGCGAATGTTCTACTTTTCCAACGGGTCTTGTGATTCTTGAACAGCTGTTTCCCTCGTTGCCAGGAGAGAACAAGAGGATGGAAGGATCAGTGGGAGGACACAGGAGGGGATGGACAAACAAGGAAGGAGAGAGGGAAGAAAGGAGTGAGGAGGGAGAGAAAGAGGACAGATGATGGGATGGACAGACATGGAGGGATAGAGAGAGAGAAGGAGGGAGAGTGGGAGGGAGAAAGAGAGAGAGGGAGAAAGAAAGAGGGAGGGAGAAAGAGGGGGAGGTGGAGAAAGAGAGGGAGGGAGGGAGAGAGAGAGAGAGAGAGAGAGAGAGAGAGAGAGAGAGAGAGAGAGAGAGAGAGAGAGAGAGAGAGCAGGAGGGGGAGAGAGAGAGAGAGAGCAGGAGGGGGAGAGAGAGAGAGAGAGCAGGAGGGGGGGAGAGAGAGAAAGAGAGAGAGGGGGAGAGAAAGAGAGAGAAAGAGAGAGAGGGAGAGAGATGGGGAGAGGAAGTGAGGGAAGAGTGAAGAGGAGGGAGGGAAAGGGGAGAGGGAGAGATACAGATACACAGAGAGGGGGATCAGCATCACACTTGTTTGATTGTGTCTGCTCAGTTCAGCTCTGTGGGGAGAACGAAGAGGAGGGGAAAAATGTACATGAACACCACTCTAGAGAATGTGTGTCCCCGTGGCAACGACAAGCCATTAGCTCAAACAAGATGGCCTCTTTCATAACAACTCAAAACAAACAGCATGTCTCACCATATCAGCCCATTCAAATAACCTTTCTCCCATTGACCAAATGAGGTTGTCTGTCTGTCTCCTGGTCTGTCTGTCTCCTGGTCTGTCTGTCTCCTAGTCTGTCTGTCTCCTAGTCTGTCTGTCTCCTAGTCTGTCTGTCTCCTGGTCTATCTGTCTCCTGGTCTGTCTGTCTCCTGGTCTGTCCGTCTCCTAGTCTGTCTGTCTCCTAGTCTGTCTGTCTCCTGGTCTGTCTGTGTCCTGGTCTGTCTCCTAGTCTGTCTGTCTCCTGGTCTGTCTGTGTCCTGGTCTGTCTCCTAGTCTGTCTGTCTCCTGGTCTGTCTGTGTCCTGGTCTGTCTCCTAGTCTGCATGTATCCTAGTCTGCCTGTCTCCTAGTCTGCATGTATCCTAGTCCGCCTGTCTCCTAGTCCACCTGTCTCCAAGCCTGCCTGTCTCCTAGTCTGCCTGTATCCTAGTCCGCCTGTCTCCTAGTCCGCCTGTCTCCTAGTCCGCCTGTCTCCAAGCTTGCCTGTCTCCTAGTCCGCCTGTCTCCTAGTCCGCCTGTCTCCAAGCCTGCCTGTCTCCAAGCTTGCCTGTATCCTAGTCCGCCTATCTCCTAGTCCGCCTGTATCCTAGTCCGCCTGTCTCATAGTCTGCCTGTATCCTAGTCCGCCTGTCTCCTAGTCCGCCTGTATCCTAGTCCGCCTGTCTCCTAGTCCGCCTGTCTCCTAGTCCGCCTGTCTCCTAGTCTGCCTGTATCCTAGTCCGCCTGTCTCCTAGTCCGCCTGTCTCCTAGTCCGCCTGTATCCTAGTCCGCCTGTCTCCTAGTCCACCTGTCTCCTAGTCTGCCTGTCTCCTAGTCCGCCTGTCTCCTAGTCTGTCTACTGATCCAGCTGCAGAGAATACTCGTTATAACTCAGGACATGTGATTGGCTGGAGGACAAACAACATCACAAACACACACACAAACAAATGGACAAACACACAGGCTGTGTCAGAGATACACACACACAGGCTGTGTCAGAGATACACACACACAGGCTGTGTCAGAGATACACACACACAGGCTGTGTCAGAGATACACACACACAGGCTGTGTCAGAGATACACACACACAGGCTGTGTCAGAGATACACACACACAGGCTGTGTCAGAGATACACACACACAGGCTGTGTCAGAGATACACACTCAACCCCTTTAGATTCAACCAAAAGTATCATGGAGATTTGTATCCAACATAGTGACCACTTATTGTGCTGTAGTCAATGTTGCTAACCAACGGAGACCAATTACACTTATTGTGCTGTAGTCAATGTTGCTAACCAACGGAGGCCAATTACACTTATTGTGCATACTGTAGTCAATGTTGCTAACCAACGGAGACCAATTACACTTATTGTGCTGTAGTCAATGGTGCTAACCAACGGAGACCAATTACACTTATTGTGCTGTAGTCAATGTTGCTAACCAACGGAGACCAATTACACTTATTGTGCTGTAGTCAATGTTGCTAACCAACGGAGACCAATTACACTTATTGTGCTGTAGTCAATGTTGCTAACCAACGGAGACCAATTACACTTATTGTGCTGTAGTCAATGTTGCTAACCAACGGAGACCAATTACACTTATTGTGCATACTGTAGTCAATGTTGCTAACCAATGGAGACCAATTACACTTATTGTGCTGTAGTCAATGTTGCTAACCAACGGAGACCCAATTACACTTATTGTGCTGTAGTCAATGTTGCTAACCAACGGAGACCAATTACACTTATTGTGCTGTAGTCAATGTTGCTAACCAACGGAGGCCCAATTACACTTATTGTGCTGTAGTCAATGTTGCTAACCAACGGAGGCCCAATTACACTTATTGTGCATACTGTAGTCAATGTTGCTAACCAACGGAGACCAATTACACTTATTGTGCATACTGTAGTCAATGTTGCTAACCAACGGAGGCCCAATTACACTTATTGTGCTGTAGTCAATGTTGCTAACCAACGGAGGCCCAATTACACTTATTGTGCTGTAGTCAATGTTGCTAACCAACGGAGGCCCAATTACACTTATTGTGCATACTGTAGTCAATGTTGCTAACCAACGGAGGCCCAATTACACTTATTGTGCTGTAGTCAATGTTGCTAACCAACGGAGGCCCAATTACACTTATTGTGCATACTGTAGTCAATGTTGCTAACCAACGGAGACCAATTACACTTATTGTGCATACTGTAGTCAATGTTGCTAACCAATGGAGACCAATTACACTTATTGTGCTGTAGTCAATGTTGCTAACCAACGGAGACCCAATTACACTTATTGTGCTGTAGTCAATGTTGCTAACCAACGGAGACCCAATTACACTTATTGTGCTGTAGTCAATGTTGCTAACCAACGGAGACCAATTACACTTATTGTGCTGTAGTCAATGTTGCTAACCAACGGAGACCAATTACACTTATTGTGCTGTAGTCAATGTTGCTAACCAACGGAGACCAATTACACTTATTGTGCTGTAGTCAATGTTGCTAACCAACGGAGGCCAATTACACTTATTGTGCATACTGTAGTCAATGTTGCTAACCAACGGAGACCAATTACACTTATTGTGCTGTAGTCAATGTTGCTAACCAACGGAGACCAATTACACTTATTGTGCTGTAGTCAATGTTGCTAACCAACGGAGGCCCAATTACACTTATTGTGCTGTAGTAAATGTTGCTAACCAACGGAGGCCCAATTACACTTATTGTGCTGTAGTCAATGTTGCTAACCAACGGAGGCCCAATTACACTTATTGTGCATACTGTAGTCAATGTTGCTAACCAACGGAGACCAATTACACTTATTGTGCATACTGTAGTCAATGTTGCTAACCAACGGAGGCCCAATTACACTTATTGTGCTGTAGTCAATGTTGCTAACCAACGGAGGCCCAATTACACTTATTGTGCTGTAGTCAATGTTGCTAACCAACGGAGGCCCAATTACACTTATTGTGCATACTGTAGTCAATGTTGCTAACCAACGGAGGCCCAATTACACTTATTGTGCTGTAGTCAATGTTGCTAACCAACGGAGGCCCAATTACACTTTGTGACGGCCCTGAATTTTTCTGAACCGTCTCAGTGCAGCTCCTTCCAATAGGGCGCTTTCCCTTTAATTCCCAATTAAATAGCCAGCATCAGCTGCACGAAAGGGGGTTGTGATGGAGACGTGCATGAGGATGTGTTCAACCCTCAGTTCCGAAGCTTCTCGATTCCGTTTGTTTTGTTGCCGTTAAACGTGTGTTTTGTAGCCTAAGAGAGTTTACCCAGGATCGGATCCACTCTTCGCGTCCCTGGACTACACCTCTCCGTTCTTCGTGGCCTTTCTCCGCGGGGAGATCTATTGGCGGATTGGATTGTCTGACTGACCGACTGACTACCACCTTTTTGTATACGGTATTTCATTTGTTTGGATGTGATGTATACTGTGATTTGTGTAGTTAGTGGTAGTTGAGGACTTAATTAAGAGTTGATCCGCTTTAAAGTTCTGTGGTAAAGTAATTGTTATATTGATTGTATGTTTAATAACTGGGTTTACGCTCCACGGAATGAACGGACAAACATCGCGTGACAAAAGTCACTTGAGTTCACTGAACTCCTTTACCGGGCAGGACTCTTTTTAGGCCCGAGGTACAGGACATTTCTGGAGGAACCAGAACTCATTGTGATGTTATTATATGTGTGTGTGTAATCATTGTTGTTGCTAATACAACCCACGCAACAGAATATAGTTGTTTTTGAAGTTCTTTCCAATGTTTTAAGGGTTTATGAAAAGTTTATTTCCATCCTGACTTTTACATAAGTCCTTTGTATTGGTGTAGACTTGACGGACCAGATGGGACTCATTCCCACCCAAACTAAAAGGAGAAACCAATGTTTTCTCTGGTAGGCACAACCTACCTGGCACCCCTATAAATAATAACCTCAAGTCAAAACCGTTACATAAAAAATGGCACCCCAGATGGGACAGCTCAACATTGAGAACTAACCAAAGCAAATATTTTGTGTGGAATTAAAACAATGGATTCACCCCAAGATAATGTGCTCATCCATGTCATACCTGTCAATGGGAATACACAGGGCCATTCTGACCATCAAGCTGACAATACAAATCATAATGTGAATCGAGATAATGGAGTTGATTTGGGCCAGAGCCCTGGGAATCTGAATGCTCGGCCTGAGCCACAGGCCACAGGCGGTCTAACCAGTTACTCACTTATTGACATGGATCTGTGTGGAAGTACTGAGCTAGTCCTCCCTCTGACACCCAACCTTCCTCCATTGTCTGGTTTATCTCCAGAGGTTGTAGTCTTACAACTTCAAGGTGACATCCTTGATATTCGTCGGACTCAACAACATCTCCAAACTCTTATCCACCATAAATTCAAATGTCTGAGGGAAGAGCAACAACAGAGTGCCATGGAATTCAGAAACTCACTGAGCACTCTAACCCACACGCTGAAAGAGCTCAGTGAGAGTGGAAGACGGGAAATGACTGGTGCCATGGACAGGCAGTTTGACTACCAACGAAACCAACTCACTGCCACTCTCCAATGGCGCCTGCAACATCACCACACTGAGGTCCTCAAGGATGTTAATTCTGTTTTTTCTCCCATGGTTAACACTGTAGACCACTTGCAGACAGAACTCTCTAATTGTGTTAAAATGTTGGATGACGTGTCTGTGGACATGGCCTCCATTAGGCACAACTCCTTACACAGAGTTTCCCTGGTGTCCACTTCAGTTCAGACCACTGAGGGCCAAGCTGGCACCTCTGAATGTCCAAGACCGTATCAAGTAAACCCTTCCAGAAACCACAAATCACAACAGGCCAACACACCTAACTCTCTTCGCAGGAATGACCATCCTTCTCTGGGTGCTTTAACCAGAGCTGAAACCCCAAGAGTCACTGCCTACGCCCCCATCGACATCCCCTTCCTTTCAGTTAATACCGCACCAATCAGAAGCTAAAAAGTTACATGATTGGGGTTCAAATGTGGCAGTCTTCTCTGCCATTGCTCCGGTACCACTAACCCTTGATAATCCTTCTGATGATCTCCTTTTACAGGCTGTGAGAAGAGCTCAGCTGGAACAGCCAGAGGAGTTAAGGCTGTTGGAGCAGCTGCAGAATAATGCTGATGTATGTACTTCAAAGCTAGGACGCACCGGGCTCCTGAAGCACAAAATATTCCTTACACAGGAAATGCCGATCAAGCAAAAGCCATATCGTTTGTCCCCAGCGAAGCTAATCATCCAAAAGGGACTCATAAATGATATGTTAACCCAAGATATAATAGAACGTTCCTCCTCTCCCTGGGCTGCTCCTGTTGTCCTCATCCCAAAAAAGACTGGTGGTCTTAGATTTTGTGTGGACTATAGGAAGACCAACAATGTTTCCCAGACTGATGCCTATCCTCTTCCCACCATCCATGAGATCCTGGAGTCATTGTCTGGCGCTGTTGTGTTCACTACCCTTGATCTCAATAGTGGTTATTGGCAGGTTGAGATGGACCAGGAAAGCAAGGACAAGACTGCGTTTGTCTGTGCCGAGGGCTTGTTTTCCTTTAAGGTGATGCCCTTTGGATTAAAGAATGCCCCTGCCACTTTCCAAAGACTCATGGAGATTGCGTTAGGTGAGCTCAAAGGGAAGATCTGTTTCGTCTACCTGGACGATATAATTATCTACTCTCAGAACAGAGAAAGACACTTTCAAGATCTTCAAGCAGTGTTGGACAAGCTAAGAGAAGCTGGTCTGACCTTAAATATGAAGAAGAGCAACTTCTGCCAAACCTCCCTGAAGTTCCTTGGCCATATTGTGTCTTTCGACGGCATTCATGTGGATCCTGAAAAGACAAAGGCTGTACAAGACTTCCCTGTGCCAACCACACTCAAGGCCCTTCAACGGTTCCTTGGTATGGCTGGATGGTACCATCGGTTTGTGTCGAACTTCTCCCAGGTGGCAGAACCCCTCAACGCGATGAAGCGAAAAGGAGCTAAATTCCAATGGACGGCAGAGTGCCAGACTTCCTTTGAAACCCTGAAACGACATCTCGTCACACCTCCCATTTTAGGTCATCCCAACTTTGATTGCCCTTTTGTTGTTTACACTGATGCAAGTGATGTTGGACTTGGTGCTGTCCTAGTCCAACAGACTGGACTTGGCACTGAAGAAGTGCTAGCGTTCGCCAGTCGGACATTGAATGGAGCAGAACGGAACTACTCCACAACAGAGCAAGAGTGCCTTGCAGTGGTCTGGGCTTTGGAAAAGTGGAGGTACTACTTGGAGGGAAGACACTTCACTGTGGTCACTGACCATTCCTCCCTTGTGTGGGTGTTCAAGACCAACAAACCAAGCACCAGACTCATAAGATGGGCTCTACGGTTGCAAGAGTTCACATTTGCAGTGGAATACAGGAAAGGAAAATACAACACTGTTCCAGATGCCTTGTCCAGAGCTCCTACTTGTGATAACGGTGGCCCTGATCTTACATGTGCTACTGTCCTGTCAAGCAGTCGAGACTCGCCCAAAACAGACTTTCCCATCTCTGATGAGGCAATATGGAAAGCTCAACAGGATGATCCAGAAGTACAGGCTTTGTACCAGACTATCCTGGAAGATGGAGAAAAGATGGTCAATCCTACCACAAAGCTGACCATCATTGAAGATAAAGTCTACCGAGTCGTACAACTACCTCACAGAACACTCTACCAAATGTACATACCGGACACTCTACGCCTACAACTGCTTCAACATTTCCATGAAGACCCATTAGCTGGTCATTTGGGCAGGTTCAAAACCTACAAGCGGTTGCAAGCGTTACTCTACTGGCCACATCTGAGCATGGATGTGAAGTCACACATCCGAAATTGTCAGGTTTGTCAAATGTACAAACCAGAAGGTAGAAAGCCTGCTGGCAAGTTGCAGCAAACGGTGGTTACCCGACCTTGGGAAATGTTAGGAGTGGATTTGATGGGTCCATTTCCTAGAAGCTCCAATCAGAATGTGTACATACTTGTTTTTGTTGATTACTATTCAAAGTGGGTGGAACTCTTTTCCCTGCGTCAGGCCACAGCAAGGACCGTCTCTAACATCCTTACGAAAGAGATCCTGACTCGCTGGGGAGTGCCTGATTACATCCTGTCTGATCGAGGTTCCCAATTTGTCTCTGATCTCTTTGAGGAGACCTGCCAAAGATGGAACCTGAGGCAGAAGTTGACCACGGCCTATCACCCACAGACCAATCTCACTGAGAGAGTAAATCGAACCTTGAAGACAATGATTGCTTCCTATGTAGGGACCCAGCACAAACACTGGGACAAGCACCTTCATGAGTTTCGATTTGCCCTGAATTCTGCTGTGCAAGAGTCCACTGGAGTCACACCTGCAGAGCTGAACCTAAGTCGTCCTCTCCGAGGACCCTTGGATATGGTGCTACAGCCCCAGCAGCTTACTCCAGACGCTGCTTGCTATGACCAGGTAGGCCATCTCCATGACTTGAGAGCTCTTGTCTCAAAGAACATGATCCAGGCTCGACTCAAGCAGAAGAGAAATTATGATAAGAACAGACGAGACATGCAGTTCCAGCTTCGTGATCGGGTGTGGCTTCGCTCTCATCCTTACTCGAAAGCTGAACAATTCTTCTCGGCCAAGCTCGCTCCTAAATGGCAAGGACCATATAGGATTGTGGAGCAGATGGGCCCTTTGAACTACCGAGTGGTGAAAGAGGACACAGGTGAAGATATGCGCATCGTCCATGTCTCACGCCTTAAGGCCTGTTACCCCTCGGCTGAGGAATTGAGGCGATTGAGCGCCGCAAGGTCCTGGATATCTTTGAAGAGGATAGTGAGGATACTTTTCTCGGATTCCCAGACCCAGACGTCTCGCACCTTAAGGCCTGTGACTCCTCAGCTGAGGAGCGTGAGCTCCAAAAAGTAATGAATATTTTTGTAGAGGAAAGTGATGAGGAGACCTTTCTCGGTTTCCCGACCAAGATGTGCCTTCCAGGGCAATGGTCGGCTTTTTCCAGGGAGGGGTGTGTGACGGCCCTGAATTTTTCTGAACCGTCTCAGTGCAGCTCCTTCCAATAGGGCGCTTTCCCTTTAATTCCCAATTAAATAGCCAGCATCAGCTGCACGAAAGGGGGTTGTGATGGAGACGTGCATGAGGATGTGTTCAACCCTCAGTTCCGAAGCTTCTCGATTCCGTTTGTTTTGTTGCCGTTAAACGTGTGTTTTGTAGCCTAAGAGAGTTTACCCAGGATCGGATCCACTCTTCGCGTCCCTGGACTACACCTCTCCGTTCTTCGTGGCCTTTCTCCGCGGGAGATCTATTGGCGGATTGGATTGTCTGACTGACCGACTGACTACCACCTTTTTGTATACGGTATTTCATTTGTTTGGATGTGATGTATACTGTGATTTGTGTAGTTAGTGGTAGTTGAGGACTTAATTAAGAGTTGATCCGCTTTAAAGTTCTGTGGTAAAGTAATTGTTATATTGATTGTATGTTTAATAACTGGGTTTACGCTCCACGGAATGAACGGACAAACATCGCGTGACAAAAGTCACTTGAGTTCACTGAACTCCTTTACCGGGCAGGACTCTTTTTAGGCCCGAGGTACAGGACATTTCTGGAGGAACCAGAACTCATTGTGATGTTATTATATGTGTGTGTGTAATCATTGTTGTTGCTAATACAACCCACGCAACAGAATATAGTTGTTTTTGAAGTTCTTTCCAATGTTTTAAGGGTTTATGAAAAGTTTATTTCCATCCTGACTTTTACATAAGTCCTTTGTATTGGTGTAGACTTGACGGACCAGATGGGACTCATTCCCACCCAAACTAAAAGGAGAAACCAATGTTTTCTCTGGTAGGCACAACCTACCTGGCACCCCTATAAATAATAACCTCAAGTCAAAACCGTTACATAAAAAATGGCACCCCAGATGGGACAGCTCAACATTGAGAACTAACCAAAGCAAATATTTTGTGTGGAATTAAAACAATGGATTCACCCCAAGATAATGTGCTCATCCATGTCATACCTGTCAATGGGAATACACAGGGCCATTCTGACCATCAAGCAGACAATACAAATCATAATGTGAATCGAGATAATGGAGTTGATTTGGGCCAGAGCCCTGGGAATCTGAATGCTCGGCCTGAGCCACAGGCCACAGGCGGTCTAACCAGTTACTCACTTATTGACATGGATCTGTGTGGAAGTACTGAGCTAGTCCTCCCTCTGACACCCAACCTTCCTCCATTGTCTGGTTTATCTCCAGAGGTTGTAGTCTTACAACTTCAAGGTGACATCCTTGATATTCGTCGGACTCAACAACATCTCCAAACTCTTATCCACCATAAATTCAAATGTCTGAGGGAAGAGCAACAACAGAGTGCCATGGAATTCAGAAACTCACTGAGCACTCTAACCCACACGCTGAAAGAGCTCAGTGAGAGTGGAAGACGGGAAATGACTGGTGCCATGGACAGGCAGTTTGACTACCAACGAAACCAACTCACTGCCACTCTCCAATGGCGCCTGCAACATCACCACACTGAGGTCCTCAAGGATGTTAATTCTGTTTTTTCTCCCATGGTTAACACTGTAGACCACTTGCAGACAGAACTCTCTAATTGTGTTAAAATGTTGGATGACGTGTCTGTGGACATGGCCTCCATTAGGCACAACTCCTTACACAGAGTTTCCCTGGTGTCCACTTCAGTTCAGACCACTGAGGGCCAAGCTGGCACCTCTGAATGTCCAAGACCGTATCAAGTAAACCCTTCCAGAAACCACAAATCACAACAGGCCAACACACCTAACTCTCTTCGCAGGAATGACCATCCTTCTCTGGGTGCTTTAACCAGAGCTGAAACCCCAAGAGTCACTGCCTACGCCCCCATCGACATCCCCTTCCTTTCAGTTAATACCGCACCAATCAGAAGCTAAAAAGTTACATGATTGGGGTTCAAATGTGGCAGTCTTCTCTGCCATTGCTCGGTACCACTAACCCTTGATAATCCTTCTGATGATCTCCTTTTACAGGCTGTGAGAAGAGCTCAGCTGGAACAGCCAGAGGAGTTAAGGCTGTTGGAGCAGCTGCAGAATAATGCTGATGTATGTACTTCAAAGCTAGGACGCACCGGGCTCCTGAAGCACAAAATATTCCTTACACAGGAAATGCCGATCAAGCAAAAGCCATATCGTTTGTCCCCAGCGAAGCTAATCATCCAAAAGGGACTCATAAATGATATGTTAACCCAAGATATAATAGAACGTTCCTCCTCTCCCTGGGCTGCTCCTGTTGTCCTCATCCCAAAAAAGACTGGTGGTCTTAGATTTTGTGTGGACTATAGGAAGACCAACAATGTTTCCCAGACTGATGCCTATCCTCTTCCCACCATCCATGAGATCCTGGAGTCATTGTCTGGCGCTGTTGTGTTCACTACCCTTGATCTCAATAGTGGTTATTGGCAGGTTGAGATGGACCAGGAAAGCAAGGACAAGACTGCGTTTGTCTGTGCCGAGGGCTTGTTTTCCTTTAAGGTGATGCCCTTTGGATTAAAGAATGCCCCTGCCACTTTCCAAAGACTCATGGAGATTGCGTTAGGTGAGCTCAAAGGGAAGATCTGTTTCGTCTACCTGGACGATATAATTATCTACTCTCAGAACAGAGAAAGACACTTTCAAGATCTTCAAGCAGTGTTGGACAAGCTAAGAGAAGCTGGTCTGACCTTAAATATGAAGAAGAGCAACTTCTGCCAAACCTCCCTGAAGTTCCTTGGCCATATTGTGTCTTTCGACGGCATTCATGTGGATCCTGAAAAGACAAAGGCTGTACAAGACTTCCCTGTGCCAACCACACTCAAGGCCCTTCAACGGTTCCTTGGTATGGCTGGATGGTACCATCGGTTTGTGTCGAACTTCTCCCAGGTGGCAGAACCCTCAACGCGATGAAGCGAAAAGGAGCTAAATTCCAATGGACGGCAGAGTGCCAGACTTCCTTTGAAACCCTGAAACGACATCTCGTCACACCTCCCATTTTAGGTCATCCCAACTTTGATTGCCCTTTTGTTGTTTACACTGATGCAAGTGATGTTGGACTTGGTGCTGTCCTAGTCCAACAGACTGGACTTGGCACTGAAGAAGTGCTAGCGTTCGCCAGTCGGACATTGAATGGAGCAGAACGGAACTACTCCACAACAGAGCAAGAGTGCCTTGCAGTGGTCTGGGCTTTGGAAAAGTGGAGGTACTACTTGGAGGGAAGACACTTCACTGTGGTCACTGACCATTCCTCCCTTGTGTGGGTGTTCAAGACCAACAAACCAAGCACCAGACTCATAAGATGGGCTCTACGGTTGCAAGAGTTCACATTTGCAGTGGAATACAGGAAAGGAAAATACAACAATGGACCAATGGAGACCAATTACACTTATTGTGCTGTAGTCAATGTTGTTAACCAACGGAGACCCAATTACACTTATTGTGCTGTAGTAAATGTTGCTAACCAACGGAGACCCAATTACACTTATTGTGCTGTAGTCAATGTTGCTAACCAACGGAGACCAATTACACTTATTGTGCTGTAGTCAATGTTGCTAACCAACGGAGACCAATTACACTTATTGTGCTGTAGTCAATGTTGCTAACCAACGGAGACCAATTACACTTATTGTGCTGTAGTCAATGTTGCTAACCAACGGAGGCCAATTACACTTATTGTGCATACTGTAGTCAATGTTGCTAACCAACGGAGACCAATTACACTTATTGTGCTGTAGTCAATGTTGCTAACCAACGGAGACCAATTACACTTATTGTGCTGTAGTCAATGTTGCTAACCAACGGAGGCCCAATTACACTTATTGTGCTGTAGTAAATGTTGCTAACCAACGGAGGCCCAATTACACTTATTGTGCTGTAGTCAATGTTGCTAACCAACGGAGGCCCAATTACACTTATTGTGCATACTGTAGTCAATGTTGCTAACCAACGGAGACCAATTACACTTATTGTGCATACTGTAGTCAATGTTGCTAACCAACGGAGGCCCAATTACACTTATTGTGCTGTAGTCAATGTTGCTAACCAACGGAGGCCCAATTACACTTATTGTGCTGTAGTCAATGTTGCTAACCAACGGAGGCCCAATTACACTTATTGTGCATACTGTAGTCAATGTTGCTAACCAACGGAGGCCCAATTACACTTATTGTGCTGTAGTCAATGTTGCTAACCAACGGAGGCCCAATTACACTTATTGTGCATACTGTAGTCAATGTTGCTAACCAACGGAGACCAATTACACTTATTGTGCATACTGTAGTCAATGTTGCTAACCAACGGAGGCCCAATTACACTTATTGTGCTGTAGTCAATGTTGTTAACCAACGGAGACCAATTACACTTATTGTGCATACTGTAGTCAATGTTGCTAACCAACGGAGACCAATTACACTTATTGTGCATACTGTAGTCAATGTTGCTAATCAACGGAGACCAATTACACTTATTGTGCATACTGTAGTCAATGTTGCTAACCAACGGAGACCAATTACACTTATTGTGCATACTGTACTCAATGTTGCTAACCAACGGAGACCCAATTACACTTATTGTGCATACTGTAGTCAATGTTGCTAACCAACAGAGACCAATTACACTTATTGTGCATACTGTAGTCAATGTTGCTAACCAACGGAGGCCCAATTACACTTATTGTGCATACTGTAGTCAATGTTGCTAACCAATGGAGACCAATTACACTTATTGTGCATACTGTAGTCAATGTTGCTAACCAACGGAGACCCAATTACACTTATTGTGCATACTGTAGTCAATGTTGCTAACCAACGGAGGCCCAATTACACTTATTGTGCTGTAGTCAATGTTGCTAACCAACGGAGGCCCAATTACACTTATTGTGCATACTGTAGTCAATGTTGCTAACCAACGGAGGCCCAATTACACTTATTGTGCATACTGTAGTCAATGTTGCTAACCAACGGAGGCCCAATTACACTTATTGTGCATACTGTAGTCAATGTTGCTAACCAACGGAGGCCCAATTACACTTATTGTGCTGTAGTCAATGTTGCTAACCAACGGAGGCCCAATTACACTTATTGTGCATACTGTAGTCAATGTTGCTAACCAATGGAGACCAATTACACTTATTGTGCATACTGTAGTCAATGTTGCTAACCAACGGAGACCAATTACACTTATTGTGCATACTGTAGTCAATGTTGCTAACCAACGGAGACCCAATTACACTTATTGTGCATACTGTAGTCAATGTTGCTAACCAACGGAGGCCCAATTACACTTATTGTGCATACTGTAGTCAATGTTGCTAACCAACGGAGGCCCAATTACACTTATTGTGCATACTGTAGTCAATGTTGCTAACCAACGGAGGCCCAATTACACTTATTGTGCATACTATAGTCAATGTTGCTAACCAACGGAGGCCCAATTACACTTATTGTGCATACTGTAGTCAATGTTGCTAACCAACGGAGGCCCAATTACACTTATTGTGCTGTAGTCAATGTTGCTAACCAACGGAGGCCCAATTACACTTATTGTGCATACTGTAGTCAATGTTGCTAACCAACGGAGACCAATTACACTTATTGTGCATACTGTAGTCAATGTTGCTAACCAACGGAGGCCCAATTACACTTATTGTGCTGTAGTCAATGTTGTTAACCAACGGAGACCAATTACACTTATTGTGCATACTGTAGTCAATGTTGCTAACCAACGGAGACCAATTACACTTATTGTGCATACTGTAGTCAATGTTGCTAATCAACGGAGACCAATTACACTTATTGTGCATACTGTAGTCAATGTTGCTAACCAACAGAGACCAATTACACTTATTGTGCATACTGTAGTCAATGTTGCTAACCAACGGAGGCCCAATTACACTTATTGTGCATACTGTAGTCAATGTTGCTAATCAACGGAGGCCCAATTACACTTATTGTGCATACTGTAGTCAATGTTGCTAACCAATGGAGACCAATTACACTTATTGTGCATACTGTAGTCAATGTTGCTAACCAACGGAGACCAATTACACTTATTGTGCATACTGTAGTCAATGTTGCTAACCAACGGAGACCCAATTACACTTATTGTGCATACTGTAGTCAATGTTGCTAACCAACGGAGGCCCAATTACACTTATTGTGCATACTGTAGTCAATGTTGCTAACCAACGGAGGCCCAATTACACTTATTGTGCATACTGTAGTCAATGTTGCTAACCAACGTAGGCCCAATTACACTTATTGTGCATACTGTAGTCAATGTTGCTAACCAACAGAGGCCAAATTACACTTTCTGTGATGCAGAAGTCCAACCATGGATGAATATTCTTGTGTATTTGAATACTTTATTCAAGGTTTGAGGTCAGCTCTGTCCAAG